>NC_089506.1:180117039-180417225 GCF_036850995.1 Saccopteryx leptura | reverse complement strand
TCAGTGGACGAGTGGATTAAAGAGCAGTGGTACATATACACAACAGAATACTATGGGGTCATGAAAAAGAAGGAAATCTTACCTTTTACGACAACATGGATGGACCTGGAAACTATTATTTTAAGTGAAATAAGCCAAGCAGAGAAAGAAAAATATCATATGACCTCACTCATTTGAGAAATCCAATGAACAATATGAACTGAGGAATGGAACAGAGGCAGAGATGGGATCAAAGGTACCAGAGGAAAAGAGGACAGAGGAAAAGGGGATGAGAGGATGGGATCAGAGAAGGGAAAGAGATTGGTGAAATTATATATACATAACACAGCATTATAGAAAGCAGAAACAAAATCCTGGAGGGAAGGGGGGAGGGCTTTGGGGGGAGGGTGGCAAGGGGGATGTTGAAAGGAACATGGGGGTGGGGGGATGTATTCAGTGGGACACTTGAATCTATGTAAACACAATAAATTAAAATCAATAAATAAAAAAAGTCAATTGCTTTCTTATACACTAGCAATGAGTAAATGGAATTTGAAATTAGAAGCACATCATCATTTATATTAATATTCCCCAAAATGAAATACTTAGGTATAAATCTAATAAAATATGTATAATATCTATATAAAGAAAACTCTAAAACTCTGATGAATAAAATTAAAGAACTAAATAAATGGAGAGATACTCTATGTTCATGGAAAGGAAAACTCAGCATCGTCAGGATGTTAGTTTTCCCCAACTTGATCTAGAGTTAGTTTCAATAAAATCCCAAAGAAAATCCCAGTAAGTAATTTTGAGAATAATGACAAACTGATTCTAAAATTTATATGAAGAGACAAAAAATAAATAAATAGCCACCACAATATTGAAGTGGGAGGACTGACGTTACCTGAGTTCAGTAATTACTATATAGATACAGTAAGAGTAACAGTGTGATATTGGTAAAAGAACAGATAACGAGATCAATGGAACAGAACAGGGAACCCAGAAACAGATCCACATAAATATAGTCAATTGTCTTTAACAAAGGAGCAAAGACAATTCCATGGATTGAAGAAAGTTCTTTTCAACAAATGGTCCTGGAACAACTAGACATCCATATGCAAAAAGAATAAATCCAGACACAGACCTTGACCCCCTTCATAAAAATGAACTGAAAATGGATCATGGACCTAAATTTAAAATGCAAAATACAAAATATAGGGGAAACCTAGGTCACCTCGGGTGTGGTGAGGATTCTTTAGCTCTAACACTGAAGGCATAATCCATTAAAGAAATAACTGATAAACTGGACTTCATCAAAATTAAAAACTTCTGCTCTGTGAAAGAAAACATCAAGAGACTCAAAGACAAGCCACAGGCTTGGAGAAAATATTTACGGAAGACACATCTGATAAAGGACTGTTGTTCAAACTAGAGAAAGAACTCTTAAACTCAACAATTAGGAAGTGAACAACTGACTGAGAAATGGACCAAAGATCTTAACGAACACCTTACCAAATAAGATATAAAGATGTCAAATAAGCATACGAAAAGATGCTCCACATCACATGTTACCAGGGAAATGGACATTAAAACAATAGTGAGATACCACTGGACACCATTAAAATGGCAAAAATCTCCAGAACACTGATAACACCAAATGCTGGCGAGGATGTGGAGCAACAGGAACTTTCACTTATGGCTGGTAGGAATGCAAAATGGTACAGCCATATTTTTTGTAAGGGGAAAGTTTGGAAGTCTCCTACAGAACTAAACATGCAATCCAGCAACCACACTCCTTCATACTTACCCAAAGGAGTTGAAAACTTAAGTCCAGGCAAAATCTACACTGGGATGTTTACAGCAGCTTTTCTCATAATTACCCAAACTTGGAAGGCAAGCAGATATCCTTCAGTAGAGTTATAAATAAATAAGCTAAGGTACACCCAAATAAATAGGTATCATTCAGCACTAAAATTAAATGGGTTATCAAGGTATCAAAGGGCAGGGAGGAATCTTAAATGCATAGTACTAAATGAAATAAGCCAATCTGAAGTGGCTACACACTGTATGGTTCCAACTATATGACATTTTAGAAAGGCGAAACTATGGAGACAGTGAAAAGATCAATGACTGCCAGGGTTGGGGGCAGGGCAGTGGTGGGACGGGTAGATAGGCAGAGCACAGAAGATTCATAGGGCAGTGAAAATACTTTGTATGATACTACTATATAATGCTGGATACATGTTATTATGCATTTGTCCAAATCCATAAACTATACACCACCAGGAGTAAACCCCAAAGTAAACTATGGACTCTGGATGATGAAGATGTGTCAATGTTGGTTCATCAACTCTAACAAATATTCCACTCTGGTAGGGGAGACTGATATTGGAGGCGGCTATACGTGTGTGCTGGGGACAGAAAGAATACGGGAAATCTCTTTACTTTCCTCTCAACTTTGCTGCGAACCTAAAACTTCTCTATTTTTTTTTAAAGATTTTTTTTTAAATTCATTTTAGAGAGGAGAGAGAAAGGGAGAGAGAGAGACAGAGGAGAGAGAGAGAAGGTGGGGAGGAGCTGGAAGCATCAACTCCCATATGTGCCTTGACCAGGCAAGCCCAGGGTTTCGAACCGGCGACCTCAGCATTTCCAGGTCGACGCTTTATCCACTGCGCCACCACAGGTCAGGATAAAACTTCTCTAACAAAGTAGTCTTTAAAAAATACCGAGTACTTAGCACAATCTTCTAAGTTTACAAATGAAGCTGTGTGCTAACGGCCACACAGCTTCCTACAGGCAGAGCTGGGAAGAGGACACAGGTCTCCTGAGTTGTTCTGCCTACTACACTTTTCAAATTAACTGGAAAATAAATAAACAATAGTAATAAAAATAAATAAAATGAAATTAGTTTTTAAAAAAAGGATTTACTGTTTGACATTAAAGCAACTTGACCTCAAGTCAACAGCTGCCCATTCATTCACACCAAAAGCATCTAGTCCAAATGACTTCATTAGTGAGTCATTCAAAACAGGTGTCCCATTTTCATTACAAGCAGGTGAAGGACATAGTAGTACAAATACTACATCTGTTTGAATACAATTATTTAGAATATGCATCAAAAGTCTCACATCTATGTTAAATATCTTGAACAATAAGAATTTGAACATAGATGTTTATTTTTTCAATGTGCTATATTGTCTGTGTGTCTTTAAGAAATTTTTCAGTTGCAAACTATTTTAAATAAATCAGGAGGCCTGACCTGTGTTGGGACAGTGGATAAAGGCATCGACCTGGAAACGTTGAGGTTGCTGGTTCGAAGCCCTGGGTTTGTCTGGTCAAGGCACATATGGGAGGTGATACTTCCTGCTCCTCCCCCCTTCTCTCTCTCTCTTTCTCTCTCTCTCCTCTCGAAAATGAGTAAAAAGAAATTTAATAAAAAGTAAATCAGGAGATGATTATTAACTCCTCCCCAGTTTCTAGCACTGTTCTAGGAGCCTTCCTTTTCCCCACTGTACCTGGCATGTTGGATCCTCAATTTAAACACTTGAGTTTACTTCCAGCTCTAGACTAATTTTTCCTTTTCCAAGGCCTCACTCTTCTAGGTGAGTCAACACATGGGAGCCAAACTGAACCACGAGGAGCCTGGTCAGTATCAGCCGGCTTACACAGGGTCCCAAGAGAAGGAGCTCTGTCACTTCCCAAGCAAGTCCTTTCCAGGAAGCAATGCCAACTGGTAGAATAAGCAAGACAACATGTGACTACTTGAACTGTTGGTATTAGTGCAACCAAGTCAGCGAGAGAATGATGGAAGCCATGTGTGTTGGTTTTGGTGCCCCGTGTGTTTGGTTTTTACTCGTTGGCTGGTACGAGTCTAGAATAAAGGATGGCCCACTAGTTCTTGGCTCCGTTGTTTCTCTACGATCTATCCAAATCAAATGTGTACCTGAATGGGCCTGGTGGCGGCTGTGATGACCACACCTGCTAGACTTACATTTGGTGTAGTCTGTGGCAGGATTCAAATCAAGTCAGTATGGAGTCGCCACCACCCTTGAGCGGTGGGGTAAGGACTGGCTGTTGTTACGGTTCCCCATGGCTGTCCTTTGGGAGACTGTAGGATGGCTGATGTTTACAGCCATGCATGAGGAAACTGAGAGCTCTGTGGAAGAGGCTGCCCAAGGCCTGTAAACCGAGCAGTGGAAGGAGCTGGAGCAAGCACGGGAGAAAGAGATGCCAATCCTAGAGCTGGAGCAAGCGCCGGAGGAGAAGTAGGCCAATCAGTTTTGGGAGTTGCACCTGGAAATGGAGCAGCTGCTGGAGATGGAGTTCCAGATTGCCCTGGAAGTTGTGGAGAGCCAGCGGCAGTGGGAGACCAGGGCTGGGGCTGCAAGGCCTGCAGGGTGGCAGGCAGCGGCAGCCCAGGGCTCAAGCCTGGAGGCGGGAGCTGGCGTTTCCAGCTCCTCTTCTGAGGATGAGAAGGCTGAAGATGCTGTCCGCAGAGAGAAGGTGAGACCCCAGCAGCAAGGAGTTCCTACTGTGTCCCTGGTAGGTTTGCTGTGATTTGGGGACAAAGGGGTGTATGGTAGCATGCTCTCTGGAGCAGAGGTGGAAATGCTGACTGTCCTTGCCACATGCTCCTCCTTGGGACAGCTTAAGAGCTGCCAGGATGGCAGGGACAGGGGAGGCTGAGGCCCCATGTGCGTGGACTGATTCCTGGACCATGACCAGAGCGAGCATCAGCTCTTATGTTGGATGGATTTACGGCTTTTGGTCAATGTGAAAAACCCTGATGGGGGCGGGGAAGGGGCAGCTCTGCTGGAGGCCCTCCTGCACCGGGAAGCTTTTCATCTGGTTGGAGAGAAGCTCCAAGGATATTTTATGCTTTGGGCAAAGTGCTCAGAGAGACCCTGATTGGGAGGGAGGGGGCGCTCCGGTGAAGGGCATCTTTATAATTGTTAAAATTGTTTGACTTGTGCTGTTACTGTGATTTGTTTGTGATATGCCCAATTCTTTGCACAGGAATGCCTATGGTGTGGATTGTGGATTGCAAAGTGAGCAAAAGGGTTGGAATGTTGGGCAAATAAATTTGTAAAATTTGGGTTATTTGGTTTTGCTCACTTTTATTGTTAAAGATGGCCGCTGCCCACATGGGGCAGCTGATTACCTTCCTGCTCGGGAAGGCACTTGGTTATGCTAATGTGTGCTGGAGGAAGGGCTTTCATGCCAAAAAGTTTTAAAAGGAGGAGCTAGGAGGCCATTTAGAGAGAAGACCATGTTGTTGCAGGGAGAGAGGCCACATGGTGGCAAAGAGGAAGCAAGCAAGATGGCGGGGAGCTGAAGGGGAACAGAGGTGAGGAGCTTTGTAAGCTCCACTGAACTGGTGAGGTGGGAGCCTTTGATTCTAGAAGAAACCGGAAAGATTCTCCTCATTGTGGGAAAGGAGAAGATTTGAGTGGGTTTTGGTGTGTTTGTTTTTTACTTGTTGGCTGGTATGAGCCTAGAATAAAGGAGCCAATTCTTGACTCCGTTGTTTCATTACCATCTGTCCAAATCAAATGTGAACCTGCACAGGCCAGGCGGCTGTAATGGTGGCCGTGGCTACTGGCCTTACACCATGGTATCTGGAAACTCAATGTTTTCTTGTTTTGCTTTTTGTTTGTTTGTTTTGAAAGGGAGGGAGGGAGAGAGACAGGAGCATCAAGCTGCTCCTATAGATGCCCTGACCAGGGAATTGAACCAGCAACCTCTGCACTCTGGGATGATGCTCCAACCAACTGAACTGGTTGGATGATGCTCCAACCCTTCTGGCCAGGGCTCAACCTTCACTGATTTTTAGAGAGACGAGAGTAAGGGAGAGAGGGGAAGGGGAAGGGAAGTATTTGTTGCTCCACTACGTTGTGCATTTTTTGGTTGATTCCCATGTGTGCCCTGACTGGGGATCAAGCCTACAACCTTGTTGCTTCAGGATGATGCTCTTAACTGACTGAGCTAACCAGCCAGGGCTGAAATTCAATGTTTTCAACATAGATTTTCCCCCTGACCACATGTTTTGTCTGGTACCCAAACCCTTATCAAGCTTTTCAAATTCCATTCCCCCAGGTAAAGCTAGCTGGAGCAGGTATTCCTACACTATTTATTTGAATGTGTCTGTTATCACTATATCGTTATCAAGGTGGGGGGCATTGCCAAGGCCACTGAATATGGTTCATGCTCAATTCAGTCTCAGTTGAACCTTTATTTCATTTGTCAAACTCTAATTGAGTTCTTGGTTTACTTTCTTCTCCTTATCTAGAGTGATGTAGAAATGTAGACATTCTCCGGTTACCTTCTCCCCCATTTAATCTGGTTCTGCACATGGTAACCAGTACATATTATTATGAGTTTTCTGACTCCACACATTCCATTTCTACTGATAAGCCTTCAATCCCCCTTGTTTAAATCCACTACAGTTTGCTTCAAATCAATTCTGTATTTCTGCTGCAAATCTCTGAGTTTAACAGAGGAAAAACCTGGTTTTCCACCATTCCTCTTTCCATTGGCTCCATTTCTGGGGTAAAAAAACACACAGATTCCTGAATTCCCAACATGCCTGCTGTGGTGAGCCATAATGGTAATACTGATACATCAGCAGGCAACAACATCTGGAGTCATCTCACTCTTACCAGATATCTACTCTCATCCAATGTTCACAGGTATTTGAGTGATGGGGCCCCAGTGTCCTCATCTGTAAAATGGGCACTTGAGGGTTTTATGAAGATTAAATGAGATCATGTAGGCAAAGTCCTTAGAGTAGTTCAGTAGATGTTAGTTGTTCCTGTTTTTATTATTATCCTCATATTAGATCAACTACTAGAGTATCTCCAACGATAAGCAAAATTACTCAGTGCACAGGTTCAGTGATTAGGAAATCAAGACTCCACATCTAGAATCCAGAACATTGACACACATCATCTTCCATTTTCAGCTGTCCCAAACTGCACCCATCCTCCAGTCGCGGAAAATTACAAGGGTCATACTTTTTAAATCACTGCTAGTGAAAAGATGATTGTGATGATTCAGGACTGAGGAAGCATGAAAGATCTTTCCCCGCTTTTCTAGGTCTGGTCTGTCATTAGGAACTGATTATGTGGAAGCAGAAGATCAAATGATTCTGAAGTGAGAAGCTGTTCTGGGAAACCCAGGGGAGAGAATGAGCAAACATGCTGGAGAAGATCGCGCCTGGGAGGCTGAGGTCAGCGGTACAGCTCCTCGGCAGGGGAGGACAACAGTTCTACACGGGGAGGCCTGGTTATCCAACTGCCCACAGCTTCAAGGTCACATAGGGATATGAAAGTCATCATAACATAAAAATATGCATGAGTTAGCTATTTTAACAACCTCCCCCCACCAACCCCCCCCCCCTTCCTTCTTGCTTACAAGTAGCATCTCTCTTTATTCATTAAATCAATGTTTTTGGAAGTCGGTCCCACACTGGTTGTGGGAGACTTCAAACACTCCTTTAGTGTAACACAAATACAATGCAAGTAGATTGGAATGGAAATTGCTGGCCAAAGATGTAGGATTCATAAAGTCAGAAACAGTGATGTAGAGTAACTGCTTGAAATGCACATCACGTCACTAGGAAAGTTGGAATGGTTAGTGATTTCAGAAACATATCTACAAGGGTGGTGGTGTAATAGATGTTTCACAAGAGATTGATTTGACTTTCAAAAGGTAAAGAGAGGCTGTGGGTAAGTTGATTAAACCCAGGACATTTAGGGGGGCAAAAATGACCATAATTATGTACCACAATGCCAAATACACAATGATGTAATGTAATATGAATGTATAATTTTATTGAAAGAAATGACTGTCAATTCATTTTAAAGGTCTAATGTAAATCTCATTAAATATAGGCATAAATGAACTTATATTCATAATTTCAGTTTAACTTTTTAAGACAAATTCTAAATTAGTGAAGTTTGTTTTACTGTTTACTCTGAAAACATGTTGGAGTCTGTAGTGACTTCACTTTTTAAATTAAGTTTATTGGGGTGACATTGGTTAATAAAATTATACAGGTTTCAAGTGAATCATTCAGTAACACATCATATGTCTACCGCATTGGGTTTACCACCGCAAATCTAATCTATTTCTGTCACTGTGTATTTGACTATTTTCCCCATCCCCCTTTCTTTTTTTTTTATTTTTTTTTTTATTGCATTTTTCCGAAGCTGGAAACGGGGAGAGACAGTCAGACAGACTCCCGCATGCGCCCGACCGGGATCCACCCGGCACACCCACCAGGGGGCGATGCTCTGCCCCTCCAGGGCGTTGCTCTGCCACGACCAGAGCCACTCTAGCGCCTGGGGCAGAGGCCAAGGAGCCATCCCCAGCGCCCGGGCCATCTTTGCTCCAATGGAGCCTTGGCTGCGGGAGGGGAAGAGAGAGACAGAGAGGAAGGGGGGGGGGAAGCAAATGGGCACTTCTCCTATGTGCCCTGGCCGGGAATCAAACCCGGGTCCCCCGCACGCCAGGCC
Organism: Saccopteryx leptura; assembly: GCF_036850995.1. Lineage (NCBI taxonomy): Eukaryota > Metazoa > Chordata > Mammalia > Chiroptera > Emballonuridae > Saccopteryx > Saccopteryx leptura. The sequence goes on along the minus strand of NC_089506.1, from coordinate 180,408,727 downwards.
AACACTCTACCGCTGAGCCAACCGGCCAGGGCCCCCATCCCCCTTTCCCTCTGGTGACCACCGTACTGTTGTCTGTGTCCAAGTACTTTATTTTTTAATTAAAGTGGTCTTTTATTCCTCTTCTGATTATTCTCAGATAATAAGGACGTCTGGTCCATATAATCATACTTGGTTTTCATAAACTATACTTGGAGACATTACAAAATAGAACTTAAGAGCTAACTGAATGTAGTCCAAAAAAAAAAAAAAAAAGAGTTCTCTTCTCCAAGTAAAGTTCTACCTAATGAATTTCATGAAGCTAAAGAGACAATAGTGCTTTTTGAACTACCACATGCCAGGCACTTTACATGCCTAACTTCTAAAACTTTTAACAACTCTGCAAATTATGTAATATATATAATGGGGTTGATATAATTATCCCCATTTTAGACACAGGAAAACTGAGGTGTGGGTTCTCAGGGCAAGTAATTGGCGGAGAAAGATTACAATCCATATCGTCTAAGAGCCTAAGATCAGTCCAACTGATGCCGAGGAGACAGTAAACCAGACGCTGGATGCTGGCGTTGGTGGAAGACAGCGGTTTTTAAGTTTAGCTGCTAATGCAACCCTATTCATCACCAGCCTCCATAAAAAAGAAACTGAAACGTAGCTTCTGCAGCTGGCCATGGGCCTGTCAAGAAGATACAAGATCCACAGCTCCAAAGGGTTCCAGGCCTTCTGCCCAATTGGTGCAGCTATAGACATCTGAAGCACTCTTATGATTGTTGTGGGATATTCTTCTGGGCAGAATGGCTATTTGGCCAAATATTTAGGATTCAGTGAGTCGAAAGCAAATTCTGACATCAACATGTTAAAACCAAAAAGAACTGTGAAAAAGTGATTACAGGTGCTCCTGGAACAATGTTTTCCCACTTCTGCACGTAAGAGCCCTGCCACAAGTGCAAATAATCAAGCCTGACTGCACACAGAGGACCTTAAAATCCAGTAGGTTCTCCAAGCCTTAGCACTGTCCACAAGAACCCTTGCAGCACGAGATCCTCCTCTTGAGAAGCTGGAGGCATTACTGTTTGTGGCCTGAAACACGTGCTGGAGGCCAAGATCTTGATCTCTAAGCCTACAGATTCGTGGGCTGCTTAGCACTCAGCTTTTAAAGCCATATTATGCTTTACCTTTTCCAATAAAAATAAATTATTATGACTATCCACTAATAGCTATTATATCTCTCTTATAAAATCTTATTAAATAAAGATATTCACTAATTTGTTAAGCTTTCTGAAGAAAGGCATAGTAGATCTACATTTGTTTTATTAAAGTGAAACATCTCATGTTGTTACTCAGGCTAATAGAATATTTGATATGAAACCTACTCAAAAATTGTACGTGCTCTGACATGTTTCTGATAGTTCAAATTTAATATATTTCTAGACTGTATAGTCTTCAAAACATGATTTGGTAAATTACTCTTGGCTTAAATGATTTCTTTCTGTGTCTTAATACAAAAGTGATCAATTTTTGTTTTTGAAACCATTCTTACTTGAAAAAAATTTTTATATCTACTATATGGAATGGTTTCCTATCTAGACAATTGTATATTAAAAATTGTTTTCTAAGGAGTTTATGTAAAGTATACAGGTTTCAGATAAGTTTTAAAACAATAAATTGCAAGAAAACCTTTAAAAGCCAAGAATCAAACTTATTTTTAATAGATGTGGTTTGTTATGAGGAAGACACAAATTCTAAGCTCTGGATTACCTTACTTCTTATTATATATATTCACAAGTTCTCTGAGTTCAAAAGTTCAGAGCAACAATTTATAAAGGTTTTAGCACTGAAGCAAGCCAGAGGGGAAGTGCTGCTTTAAATCAACACTCATCTTCAATCCCTGGCTTGCTGTACCCTGCGCCAACCCAGTAGGATATAGAATGCTGCGAGTTCCTACACTGTTCGACACGTTTAAAAATGTATGATTTCCCACCAGGTCAATTCAGAAAGATTACACAAAAAACCTGCAGGTACACACATTGCATATTTTAACTTTCAGGAACTCTATGTAGTCTTTGCAAGAGAAAAAAAAAACAAAACCACTACATACATCTGGAGATAACGGGAGGAGAACTGTTTATTGTACTGAACAGGGACTAGAAAAAACGCACTTCTCTCCTGGGAGTCACATGAAGACTGGAGTCCCCAGAGTGAGGCTCTAAAAAGATGAGAGAAGGTGGCAAATAGAGGGGAATTAGAAGGGATTCCATTATGATCATTAAAATTCCTCCCAAGTCTTCTATACATAGAAAAGCATTTTAATGTTTTTAATTCTGAAATTTAAGACTATTTAGGAAGAATTGGAGACCAATTGTAAAGTAATGAAGATACCTCTTTATGAAAGATACAGGGCTCTTCCTTCTCTCCTCCCTTTTCCGTCCTCCATCCCTTTTCTTCCAACTCATACTTCCTGAGCACCGTGGCCACTGGCCATTCAGCAGTGAACAAGCAAAGCAGGCTCACTGACCGCAGGGAACTCCCATTTTAACACAGTGCCGTCTAAGAGAACGCTCTGTGAGGGGGGGAAGAGTTCTAGAGCTGCACTGTCCGATGTGGTGGCCACCAGCTCCAGGAGGCCCTTGAGCGCCTGGAGGGTAGCTAGTGCAAGCAAGGAACTAGATTTTAGATTTTATTCCACTTTAATTTATTATATTTAAATTTAAATAGCCACATGTGGCTAGTGGCTACTGCATTAGCACAGAACCAATGGATTAATAAAACAATAAACAAATAAATAGTACATAAAATCTTTTCAGGTCTGGATAAGTGCATTAATGGGGGGAAAAACTGGCTGAGCATGATAGTGTGGGGCAAGGAGGCTGGGCTCTTTAAAGTATGGTGGGTCACCGAAGGTCTCTTTCTGCACAACAAAACAGTCATATAAAATGTGGGGGAAGAGGGAACCGTCAAGTGCAAAAGGCCGGAGGTGAGAGTGCTTAGGAGAGACACAGCCAGAGGCCAGTGCGGTGGAGAGAACGGGTAGTCAAGAGAGCAGCGAGGCAGAGATGTGAGCAGGCAGGGCCTCATCCAGGGAGGGAGTTTGGCATTTACTCCGACGTGGAGGGAAGCCAGTGAATGGCTTCAAGTGGGAGAGTATCATGAGCTGATTTATGTTTAATAAGATCAGACGAACAGCTAGCTGGAGACCAGGTGGCAAGAGTGGAAACAGCGGTCAGTCAGGCGGGAACTGCCTAGTCAGGCCTGATGCTCCAGGGGCTTGTCTGGGGCCCCACCAGTGCCAGACTCAGAATGTACTATCAGGCAGAGCCAGCGGGCCTGGGGGACGGATGACATGTGGTGAGAGTATGTCTGCGTGTGAGGGGGGAAAGGGAGAGATCAAGGAGGATGACTCCAAATTAGTTGTAGAGCTTATCCCAACATCATTAGACGCTGGGGAGAGAATGACCTTTGAACCTCTGAACAGTATGTGGAAAAAAAAGGTGCTCAAATTCCCAGAAGAAATCAAGCCAGAAATGTCCTTATCCATATGTTAGGAAGCCCATTTGTGCATGTGTCCATGTAAAATTTTAAGTAAAATGTGCCCAATTATTTCAAGTCTGATCAAAAAGAACTTATTTAACCTTAGGCATATAAACTGTGCAATGGCCTTTTAAAAAGGAAGCCAACTCTTGCAGCATTTCATTGTTGCCAAAATATGCTTTGGCAGAATATTAAACACGATCTACATATATTTAAACATGCATAAATGGCCACCCACCTTCAAAACCAGTTGTTTTAAACTACAAATGCTATCTAGTAAGAAAGTCTGGGTACAGACCACTTAAATCTCTCATTACAGGTGTTGTGTTCAAGTGTTTAACCCTGGGATTGACAATGTATTTCCTCTGCGTCCACGGGTGTGTTATGCACAGAAAAGCCCAATAGGGATTTCATAAATGAGCTAGTACCACTACATGTATGCATTTAAGTTCAATTTAACGCTTCAGAGTCAGGAAGAAAGGGAAGCAATGGAGAGTATGGGAAACTGCACTCACCCTTCCCCTCAGTGAGTATATAGGCCTGACAATAAACATGGGGCTCAACGGGAAACTAGCTGTTCCACCATTGATTTGGTTCCCACTTATTTCATGGTGTCTTACCACGCCAGATGCCCTTCTAGTATCCCTTTTTCCTATAATATGGTCCTACCTCCTCTGATACTCAAAGACAAAGCGCTGTTTCCAATGCTGGAGGAAAAACTGGCAGCATTGGGCTTACGGGAGAGAATTTTATGGGCAATTTAACGGGCATTCAAGGGTCATTTTGATTAGACATAATTTCTGCCTCGTGCACTGAGTTTGTAACCTAATCGTTTTATAGGATGGGGGTTCACTGTTCACCATTATTGCCACAGAGAGGCTTCAACTTTTCTCAGAAGGAAAATCATGAAGGATCTAACATTACTACCTTTTGTTTATAAGAATTTGAAAATCAAGCTCTTCTCAAGGGTTTTTTTTTGGGGGGGCGGGGGGCAGGCCATCCTTATATGAATGAAGGACATTAACATGAACAAAAGGAAACACACCAATTTTGAGGGATTATAGCTATTAAATTGCCCCTGAAATATAGTTTTAAATCTAAGTTGAATTTGTTGTGTGTTTATTTATATAACCTGTGGAGAAGTACAGGACAGTCTTTGCATGGAATTCGCTTACCTCTCTAGAAATGTTGATGGCATGAGGCTAAATCCTTGAACAAAGATCATATACCTCCCCACCACACACACACACACAAACTCTTTTCTACTACAGCTTATATGATCTCAAAACTTAAACATCCTTTTGGAACATAAAACCAGAATTTATATCCTGGCACTTGCAGATTTGGGAGTAATGCCTAGAAAAACAAACATGCCTTTTCTTTAATTAGTCCTAAAGGAAAAGAAATACAACTGAAAATTAATATTGTTGATTTAATAATGCAATAGAAAACATGGTTCATAAACTCTGAAAGAAATCTGAATTTGTCCTATGCTTTAATCTGAATAAAAGTATAAAAATAAAAGGCAAGTTGATCTGCTTTAAAAGGGATGTTTCATTTACTGTTTTTGATTAGTTTGTGTTTTTTCTCATGTTTAAACTCCTACTAGGCTGATTATTGAAAATATCGTATAACTCGAGTCACATAATATTAACATGATTACTTCACTATATATCTGCTCCAAGACAATCAGCTCAGTCAGAGCAACTTTCCTTTCAATTGCCTTTGCTGAAAAGTTGCATAAACATCCCAGACCAGTTAATTCTTTCCATGGGCTTTAAGCCTCATTGACATGCAGATGAGAGCCTGATCAAATGACAAGCCTGGGAGCCAAGTGATGTGAATGAGTTTACCCGCACAGAAATGATGGGGACTCCAGTCTGCAAGCCCAGAGAGGACCAGGCAAAGTTCTCTCTGCTCTCATCACAGACTGTGGAAAAGTGTCTCTTCTAAAGGAATATTAAACTTTACTTAATTCTCGAGTCATCCTTCTCTGAACACAAGAAGACATGTAACAAGAACGGGAAAGGAAAGGCTAGTCTGCGCCTTAAAAAATGAAGTATCCAGGACACAACTCTTTTATGGATTCTTACTGTATTGGCCAAGAGTTTGCTTAAAGGCTTTTAATCACTGTAAAAAAAAAAAAAAATAGAGGACTGGATGAAGAAGATGGGGCACATATACACCATGGTATACTATTCAGCTAGGAGAAATGATGACATCGGATCACTTACAGCAGAATGGTGGAGTCTTGGTAGCATTGTGCGGGGTGAAATAAGCGAATCAGAAAAAAACAGGAACTGCAGGATTCCATACATTGGTGGGACATAAAAGCGAGACTAAGAGGCATGGACAGGAGTGTGGTGGTTACGGGGGGGGGGGGGGGGGGGGTACAGAGAGAACTGGATGGAGGGTGGCGGGGGATGATCTCTCTTCGGGTGATGGGTATGCAACAGAACTGAATGACAAGATAACCTGGAAATGTTTTCTTTGAATGTATGTACCCTGACTTATTGATGTTACCCCATTAAAATAAAAATTTATTTATAAAAAAAAAAATGAAGTATCCAGCCTGACCTGTGGTTGTACAGTACATAAAGCGTTGACCTGGAATGCTGAGGTCATGGGTTCGAAACCCTAGGCTTGCCCAGTCAAGGCACATACGGGAAACTACTATGCTTCCCACATCTCCCTCCTCTCATTCTCAATCTCTCTTTAAAAAAAAAAAAAAAAAGTATCCACTTTTCTGAAACTGGAAGATAAATGTGAATCAAGGAAGTGCAAAACGTCTACTGGTCCCCTGAGAGGGGGCAGGTCATGCAATGAGTCTGCTGGAAAACCTGAATTCTCAATTCTGTGCGGGCAGGGTCTGGCTGCATCGGTCTGGTCCCTAAGTACATCCTGTGTTAGTGTAGGTAGCTAGTTAGGATTTCTCAAAAGAGAAAGGAGCTAAACTGGCTAAGTATGATTGAATCTGGAAGTTATGGCTTCACAGACACCGCAGGGGACAGCTGCATCCTCCGCCAAAGGGACTTTACTGGGGAACAGCTGGCTAACTCCCCAGACCATCTGATGAAGCAGAACTCTGAGGTATGTGCAGTAGGAGCCAAAATGGCAACATAAAGGGGAAGAGCCTACCCTGGGAAAAGGACAGGATAGGATAAGGGCACAAGACCTCAGAAGATCCAGAAAAGGACTGGGTTGGGGGAGGGCTCAGTATAAGCTTGCAGAGAATCAGAAGATTGGATAGCTTGAAAGAAAGCTTACGCCAAACCCAAAGAGCTATAATCAAAGGCTAACAAAGCCCCAGGCTTGTGTGTTCTCTTCTCTGTAGCAGCACTGAAAATGGGCTGGAGGGGAGCAGAGACTAACCTAGACGACTGCAGCTTCAGATTCCAGTGCTAGGGTAATGGCACGACTGCTCCAGGCCCAGGCCCTCCTCCTGGGCTGGGTGAGGACCAGCGCAAGCCTGCCCCCTGAGAAGCTGGACTGCTCCCACAGAGAGATGCAGCTGAGCCACCTGGCCGCGGATGAGGCAGTGCAGCAGTACCTTTGGGGGCATCTATGCCCTGCGTGCCCCTCCAATAAATCTTGCCACATACCTCAAATCCTCCTATGTATGAGTCCCTGAAATTCTTTTCTTGCAACTTCACAAGAACCTATTTCCAGAATGATCCGACAGACCCACCTCGGTCCCTGTCTATGTCCAACAACAGTGGCGTTCAGTTCCATATCTTTGACATGGTTTTCTCCCAATTTCCATATGTGTGTGTGTGTGTGTGTGTGTGTGTGACATGGTTTTCTCTCAATTTCCATCTCTCTCTCTCTCTCTCTCTCTCTCTCTCTCTCTCTCTCTGTGTGTGATCAAGCAGCTGTATAATTTGGCCGACTCACAATCTCTGGGGCGCCCTCCTTTCCTCACCTATCAATGTCGTGGCTGGGTTACAGCAGTGCTTTTCAAATTGGCTCACACCCCACCCCATCCTGGGCCCTTCATACTATCCCTGCTTTAACTACAGCAGTCGTCTTTCCCCTCAACTAGCTAGTAACTGTTAGAATTTTAGAATTATTTTAAGCTTTTGATTGAAAAGTACACGCAATTATACACCTTAATACATTTTCACAAACTGAAGCCATCTCCCTCTTACCCCATTTCAGTTACTGCTCCCTCTCTAATTCTAGGTAACCACTGCCCTGAATTCCAATACAATAGACTGGTTGGTCTTAATTTTATAGAAATAGAACCACACAGTATGCAATCTTAAGCCTAACTTCTTTTGCTCACCGTAATGTTGGGAGACTCATACACATTGTTGATTTCTTCCAGCTCTATTGATGCCAACTACTAACACAATAAACAAGAAAAAAATACTTTTAAAACATCCAGGGCAATATAAACCGATCACAGTTATAAACAGAACCATAAGTAGACAGAGCCTAGATCAGGGGTCCCCAAACTTTTTACACAGGGGGCCAGTTCACTGTCCCTCAGACCGTTGGAGGGCCAGACTATAAAAAAAAACTATGAACAAATCCCTATGCACACTGCACAGATCTTATTTTAAAGTAAAAAAAAAAAAAAAACGGGAACAAATACAATATTTAAAATAAAGAACAAGTAAATTTAAATCAACCAACTGACCAGTATTTCAATGGGAACTATGCTCCTATCACTGACCACCAATGAAAGAGGTGTCCCTTCCGGAAGTGCGGCGGGGGCCGGATAAATGGCCTCAGGGGGCCGCATGTGGCCCGCGGGCCGTAGTTTGGGGACCCCTGCTCTAGATGTTATTATCTTTGCTTACATGTGTATTAAAAGATTTCCCATGCAGGAGGGGCTCTGTATTCACTGGTGATGAGTAACTGGAGCTGATGATGATTCCAGAACTGTTCTAGATAACTTTCCAAGAGTCCACAGTTCTAATTAATTGCTTAGTTAGAGCCATGGCATATCAACTACGATTAACCATATATTAATCTGTAAAGCAAGGTGATTTTGAGTAGCCTGTAACTCATGTGCGTGAAGAGAAAAGGAAGTATTTGTTCAATGAATGGACTAATACCTTCTTTTCAAGGAATCCAAGGTTGTCTGTCTTCTTATGTTCTGATTATTTGCCCACAATGATCTTTTCTTGGCCTGCAACTGTGAGGATTAAAAAGCCTGATTCTTTTAACAAGGTTCAGAGCAGGCAAGAAGAGGCTATCCAGAGGGAGGAAGAATAGGCAGAACACAGAAGTATGGGGCAGTGAAACCACTCTGTATGACACTGTAATTAATGACAGATACACGTCATTATACATTTGTAAAACTCATGAACTGTACACCATCAAGAATGAAACCTAATGTAAACTACGGACTTTTGGTGGCAATGATGTGTCAGTGTGGGCTCACCAAATCTAATAAATATGCCGCTCTGATGGGGGGGTATTGCTAATGGAGGATGTTATGCATGTGTAGGGGTGAAGAGTATTCGGGAAACCTCAATACCTTCCTCTCAATTTTGCTGTGAATCTAAAACTACTCTAAGAAATAAAATCTATTAAAAATATTATAGAAAATAGAGAATTGACAAATATCTAGGGACTTCCCTTTATAAAGCATACAATTTCTGAAATATTTATCTTAAAAACAATTTATGGCCCTGGCTGGTTGGCTCAGTGGTAGAGCGTCGGCCTGGTGTGCAGAAGTCCCGGGTTCGATTCCCGGCCAGGGCACACAGGAGAGGCACCCATCTGCTTCTCCACCCCTCCCCCTCTCCTTCCTCTCTGTCTCTCTCTTCCCCTCCCACAGCCGAGGCTCCATTGGAGCAAAGATGGCCTGGGCGCTGGGGATGGCTCCTTAGCCTCTGCCCCAGGCACTAGAGTGGCTCTGGTCGCAACAGAGCGACACCCCGGAGGGGCAGAGCATCGCCCCCTGGTGGGCGTGTCGGGTGGATCCCGGTCGGGCGCATGCGGGAGTCTGTCTGACTGTCTCTCCCGGTTTCTAGCTTCAGAAAAATACAAAACAAACAAACAAACAAACAAAACAATTTATACAGATAACATAAGGGAGTCTGAGAAACTATTCTTATTAGACTTTTCCCAAGAATTTTTACAATGGAGTAGTCCTCCCCCTTATCTGTGGTTTCACCTTCCAAGGTTTTAGTTACCAGCAGTCTGAAAATATTAAATGGAAAGTTCCCGAAGTCAACAATTGGTAAGTTTCATATTGAGAGCAGTCCTGAGTATCATGATGAAATGTCATGGCATCCCACTCCGTCTTGCCCAGGACATGAATCTTCCCTTGGTCCAGTGTATCCACGCTGTGTATGCTACCTGCTGGTTAGTCACTTAGCTGTTTCAGCAGATCAGCTTTTAAGGTACTGCAGTGCTTGTGTTCAAGTAACCGTTATAATAGCCTAATGTTGCATCACAGTGCCTACATTATTCAGCTCAATTCACCTCATTACGTAGGTACTGTATCACCTCATATCATCACAAGAAGAAGGGTGAGTATAGCACAAAATATTTTGAGAGAGGGACCACATTCACAGAACTTTTATTACAGTATGTTGTTATAATTATTCTATTTTATCATTAGTTATTGCTGTTCACCTCTTACTGTGCCTAATTTAGAAATGAAACTATATCATATGTGAAGGAAAAAACATTATATACAGGGTTTGGTACTAGATGTGGTTCGTTTCAGGCATGCACAGAAGGCCTTGAAATGGATTCACAGTGGATAAGGGAGAATTACTGCAGTAACATTTCAAACAAAACTGTTTCTACTACTTCTCTTTTGATAAGATGAAAGCACAAATCTCTGTGATATTCATAGTGACTTTCTGTGAAATCTCAAAAAATTGTTTTAGGTATAAAAGATTTCCTGAGAATTTACTTATTTATTTTTCTGTATTTGGGATCTGAATTTGGGAAGATAAAATTCAAAAAGGTTTTCAGGGAAATGCTGATCTTTCATTAAGACAGGATCATGAGTGAATTTCAAACAATATTTGATTTCTTATTTAATAAAAGCAAGAAAACATGTCAATCAGAAATGATTAATAAAATTAAGAAACAGCTCTTTCAGAAATGAGAAACTTTTCCTTTTTTTCCCTTAAATAATCAAATACATAATAAAGTAAAAATAAAGCACTTCTTAAACAAACAAACAAAAAATTCTATCTAGGAAAATCACAAACAGGTAAAGAATAATCTTTGATTTTATATATGAGAGGGTTAATTAGTAAACCAAGGAAAAAGGACCATGAAAATTGAACAAATTTTCAAGGTTTAAAAAATTTCATTGTTTTCAAATTCAAATATGATAAACCAGGGCAAATAATATTTAATTTCCAAGTTTTGTCCTTCATTAGAATGAAGGAGGTCCTTAAGGAGGTCCATAAGGTCAAATTTTATCTCAAAATAATAATATATGTTATTTATGTTAATATACATTGCATTAATAGTAAATCAATAAATACTTCTTAAAAGCTACCTAAAATTTTAAAGAGGTTAAAAAACATTTTTTAAAAACCTGCAAGAATCTCTTTTTGTATTAAGGGACTGTTTTGCCATCCATACATGGAACCATGAAGAAAGATTTCTAATATTTACGGTACACAGAATCTTGCAAACCAAGAAAAATCAATGGAATCACATATTTACAGTTTGTCCTTTAGTAAGAGAAGTAGAAAATGCAGTAATTAGAGAAGACAACTTAGTTTTAAAAAGTAGATTTTAGCCTTATTAATGAGAGCTCAATAAAAATTTCAATAATTTACAAGAAGCTGTTAAACACATCGACATATTTTTTTTAAAAGAAGGCTTATTAAAAACATATAGTTAAAAAAAATTACACTGGAAACTCTGAAAAGACCTTTGAGATTTTTATCCAAACCATGGTGTACTCTTTGATGACAATGCAGAAGTGATATACATACAAGTAACTCATTTTTCTGGGAAGGTCTGAATGAAATCTAATGAGAGGAATAGAGACAAAAAGATAGTAACTTTTACTGACAATATGACATGTACCAATTCAATACAAATATGAAAACATCATCAAAATCCAAGATTTTGAAAACTACACTTTGTCAATCATTCTTAAGCCTTGTTGCTTCCAACGCCTTGCTTCCAACACAGCTATGAGGTGAGTGAGATATGGCCTGCCTCCTGGAGGTATCAGTGGGTGAGGTCACAGTATCTTGATTTTGGGGAAACAAGAGGTCATCGTTGCTAACAATCCTTCCTTCTAAGCAAATCAATCATCTTGTCTTCTGGTACGCAGCTGACATATTTTAACAAACTCTGTTGCTTTAGGTTAGGGTTGGCCACATTTGCTGAACAGCCAGCCTTCCGCAATGAGGTCAATACAGACATCCCAGTTATAGCTGAATCAAACAGAGAGGAGATACTGCATGCTACTGATTACTGCCCTTTGTTCAGGCCTGCCTGAATCCTAACGATGTTACACAAAAAACATAAAAAGCTGCATACCAGTATGCTAAGTACACAACCACTACAGAAGAAATAATATGTCTTTCATCAGTTTAAATTTATAATTTTCCTCTGACTGAAATAAAAAACTGTATCTATTAATGGGGGGGGGGGGAGAAGAGGTAAAATGAAGAGAGAAGGTACCAAAACACAGAATTTAGATAGGATAACAAAATCATAAAAAAGTTACACTTTATTTTTTTTAAGTGAGAAGCAGGGAGGCAAAGAAACAGATTCCTGTATGCGCCCCACTGGGATCCACCCAGCAACCCATCTGGGGCTGATGCTCTGCCTATCTGAGGCCATTGCTCCATTGCTTGGAAACTGAGCTATTTTAGTGGCTGAGGTGAGGCCATGGAGCCATCCTCAGCACCTGGGGCCAACTCACTTGAGCCAATCTAGCCATGGCTGTGGGTGAGGGGGAGGGAGAGAGAGAAAGGAGGGGGAAGAGTGGAGAAGCAGATGGTTGCTTCCCCTGTGTGCCCTGCCCAGGAAATGAACCAGGGACTTCCACATCCCTGACCAACGTGCTATCACTGAGCCAACTGGCCAGGGCAAGTAACATTTTATATCCAAGAGAAGATCAAGTAAATATGCTGCATCAACAGAAAAATGTTGGAACTACAGCAGAGATAAAAGAAAATAAGATTTGGGTCACAACAGCTGATGAACTGATATGCTAGACACATAATTAATGTTTTTTAACAAAGCTCTTCAGGATTAGAGAAAGTAAACAGTACTCAACACTGTAAAGAGAATAAATCCTGAATCTTAGCTAGTACATGGCCTTGGGTGTTTGGCTTTTGTTAAGCCTCAAAAAATCCCTCAATACCACCCTAACCTATTCTCCCTACTTCATTGCGAACACCCCGACCTCGTCTTGGACCCTCTTTTCATAGCATCTTCCCATCTGGGACACACCTTCTTGTCAGGCTCTGCCAGGAAGCATCCTGAAAGCGGTTTGGAGACATGTCTAATGACCCTGCCATACACATTATGTGACCTTCTGGCTTCACTGCACGCATTAGCACATGCACACACACACACACACACACACGTACACACACACAACTTAAAATAACATGGTTGTTGCCCCCAAACCCTTGTAATTAAAGTTTGTCAGTGATGAGCTATGAGTCAGAGTCTGAGCTAAAATACAGAAAGGCAATTTATAAGATTTTCCTAGTAATCAACAATAATTCAGGCAAAACTCTTTAATCCTAGTAAACCCTTTATGAGATATTATTCTTTGTGCATGAAAGGGATGCACAAATCTAAACTATAATAGCTATTTACTGTATACTGAAATAATAAAGTAAAAAAACTATTATCCTAATTTTAAAAAATAATTCCATTAGTTGAAACTAATTCTGAAAAACTGAATTAATAAAAAAGAAGAAATCATTGTTTTATGTTTGAATGGAATCTAAACAACTACCCCTGATATGTCCTTCCTCTACAACATAAAGATCTGCAAACTTAACTATGGATTTACAAGTGTTTTCAGCTGGGATGTATGGGAACATGCTGTGAAAACATACAGTTAGGATAACAATTAGAGACAGTGAGGCAGCCTAGGGTGAAGGCCCTGAGCAGCTGAGAGTCCAAGGGCCTCTCTGATCCTGTACTGGAGACAGTAGGTGTGGAAACATCAGAACAGCAGGATAAGAATCAGCAACACAGAAATGTTTAGGCTCTCAGAACAGAGATTAGCATGTTTCTTGTCCTTTACTTCACCCTCTGAAAACTTCTGCTGTCTGCTTCCTTGAGTTATTTGTACTGGCTAATAAATATCTGCGTGAGGCTGGGGACGGGGCTTCAGTCCTTTGATCTGCTGACCAGGACTGTGGCCTCCCATCGGCCCCTTGGTGCATTTCATCTGGTCTCTGAGCAGTTTTTGTTCCTGCAACAGGGATGGATTCCTGAATTCAGATATTGCCATGCATAACTTAATCCAAATGTAGAAGTGTAACATGACCAAGAAAATATAATTCTTGAAATAAATCTGTACAGAGTAAACTAGTATTATAGTGGAATGAAACTTTGAGTTTCTGTCCACCATTATTTCCTTTTTCACCATTTCCTAACTTAATAAGAACATACCGAGGGTCTATCTAGCATGAGCAAATTATAACATCCAGTTAGGAAGGAACACAATACAATTGTTCTTCCTAAAGATTACTCAGCTGACTTAGGAGCCAAGAGTTGTGGAAGTTGGGAGGTGTTCTACAGACTGGCTGAAGGGGCTGTGATAGGTAGTCAGCACAGCCACGGACAGAGAATGCTCCCTAAAAAGCATTATGGTGGCCCTGGATGGGTAGGTATCTCAGTTGGTTAGAGCGCCATGCCAATATGCCAAGGTTGCAGGGTCGAAGCAGCCAAGGAATGCATAAATAAGTGAAACAATAAATCGATGTTTCTCTCTCTCTCTCTGTTCCTCTTACTCTAATATCAATAAATACATTTAAAAGAATAGTGAAGCACCATAGATTTGGGAAATAAAGTGTACACTTATGTGGCTAGAGAAGCATGCATAATGGGATGGGACAAAGAGGAGATTAGGGGAGTGAGGTAGGATGAGGTCCTGCCTGCCAGGACCTCGACCTCACAGTAACACGGATAATACTGTGATGTTTTCTCTAAAGAGGAGAAATAACATGAGAAAATAAACTGAAGAAATACAGAAATGAGTTGTCTTTCTTAAGAACATTCTCTTTTGCCTGACCAGGTGGTGGTGCAGTGGATAGAGCATCAGACTGGGATGCGGAGAACCCAGGTTTGAAACTCCGAGGTCACCAGCTTGAGCGTGGGCTCATCTGGCTTGAGCAGAGGTTCACCAACCTGAGCGAGGGGTTGGGTTGCTGGCTGGAACGTGGGATCATAAACATGACCCCATGGTCACTGGCTTGAAGCCCGAGGTCGCTGGCTTGAGCCCAAGGTCGCTGGCTTGAGCAAGGGGTCACTCGCTCTGCTGTAGCCCCCAGTTAAAGCATATATGAGAAAGCAATCACTGAACAACTAGGGAGCTGCAACGAAGAATTGATGCTTCTCATCTCTCTCCTGTCTGCTGTCCCTATCTGTCCCTCTCTCTCTCTCTGTCTCTGTCAAAAAAAAAAAAAGAACATTCTCCTTCTTGTCACTAAAACCTAATATGCTGTCATTATTTTTACAAATTTGACTTATATAAGGGAAAATCTTAAGATGTTTTCAGTTCATGTGAATAGAAGAAAAACCATATATATATTCATTTATTTGGTTGTAAAGCTAAGTTTTGGAAGCCTTAATTTTTTTTGGATGTACTATCAGTGGTACTCATTCGAATCGCATGTGAAGCTTCAAAACTAGTTCAACCTCTACCTGTCAGAGATTCTAATTTAATTGTTCTGGGAGTGGAATGTAGGCATCAGTATTTTTTAAAACTCCTTGGGTATTTTTTAGGTGTGAGCAGAATTGAGAATGACTGTGTTAAATTAATATTCTGAGAAGAGACAAATAATACTTTAGGTTGTAAATGGAAAAAACAAGTGAGGCACATTCTATTCATAATTACTGGCGATAGGTAATTCAGACTGCTGCTTTATTTAGGTTTTCATTATCAGAGAAAACCTGGAAAAAGGAAAAGGTCAATCCACACTTTAACAAAAATGATAAAACATCACACTGGGTTATTATCTTAAGTTCATTAAAAATTATATAAGGAACAACATTTAAGCTATAATTGTGGCTGTGACTGGAAGTAAAGACTGAAACAAGGGTTGACTTTTGGGGGTTATAATTTTTCTTTTCTGACAAAATTATACAACACTTCAGCCTAAACCAGAGCTATTATGCAAAAAATACTGAATATCATTTGCCCCAAGAGTTTCTCCCATCCTTGTATTCTAAAGCAATTCTCATATGAAACACCTACTTGTGTCAAACATTTTACACTCTCATTTTAAACTGTTCGTTGCTCTAACACTGTTGCATTCTCGTTTATCAATGGATTTATATTTGATTCAGATACTTTTGCATCATAAATTTCCTTGAATTAATGATTTCTTGCAGTCAATTTTTTTGTTATTTGCATTGCATGTGCATTATATTTTTAGCATTAAATTGTTATAAGCATCTTATAATCATCCCAAAAACAACTAATAGAAACATTAACTTGATGTGGGTTTAGAAGGCTACTTTTATAACTAGTTATTTCATCAGTGAATAGTTTCCTCTTATGATAGCTCAACTGAACTGTGAGGAGTCAGATGATGAGGTTTCCTGTTAGCACACCACTTATTCAAGGACATAACGTTAATATATAACGCATAATATCAATTCGCTAGACCATAATGTCCAAAAAGTGAAAACTAGGTTTCTAAATCTTTTTTCTTCTTTAATGAACAAAGATATCTTAACAAATATGAAAAAATAAACTTTATTAATAGTTGTTTCTATGTTTCACATTTCTTTAAGCAACATATAAAATACTTGGAAATTTAAATTTTTCCAAGTTGTATTTCAACTGTTAAAATATTTTGAATGAAAGTTATATGTCCCTTGGAATCTGAAATAATAAAAGGGAATTCCAGAATTTTGAGAAAAGTATAAATATAATCAATAATTGTAGCATTTTTACATATTGAAAATCAGTTTTAATTTAAGAGGTAAAAACAAACTATCAATAATTTTGTTTGCTCATATCATGCTTAGTAATTCTAAATAGTGAAAGGCTAAGAAGAAGAAGGGGGAAAATGGCATCAGAGCAAAAATCAGGATGAATGTTTCCCAAATTCAACTTCTCCTACCTCAAAGAACTTCGCAATTCTATTTCAGGCGAAAAGACATAATATACTTTTTTAAATAACAGTCTGCAAATAAGACACAAATAGAACTGTATAAATACACATGGGGGCGCAACATCGAAGGCATTATTCTAGTTAAAACTGCAAAGCATTTCTAGAAATTGAGAAATTAGAAGGAAGACATAGGAAAACCAATATTTAATTTTTTTCAAATTGAGGGTGTCTATCTACACATATATGAAAATACCAAGAACTTCCAAATTATCTGCAGAAACAAAACATACTCATATGTGGCTATGCTTATGATTTGACCATGCTCTACACATATACGCACATGTACACACGTGTACTTAGACACGCACACGCACACGCACAGAAACCCTTCCTACTGTAATCTTTGTAGTCGGGCCTCAAGCACAGAAGCCTGTCAAGGGACAAAAAAGAAATCATTCCCTGAAGTGTTCTTACAACCGGTCAAAGAAAGCAGAGCTGGTAAACAGATGTTCTTTGCGGTAAAGATGCAATGATCGCCACTTTATCCCAGCAAGCTTTGAAAAGCATTTCTTGCACAGACCTTCCAGAAAGCGGTAATATATTATGGCTGACAAGGACTTCATAGCCTACCTCTTCAAATAATTTTTGGATAAAATGAAAAATATCGAATAGCAGTGGCTTCTTGAAGACTCTACTCAAGTACATGTTTTTTGCTTCAGCAGCATTAAAACATTGAGCTATCTCTAATCTAATGATAAAAATGAGCTCACTCACATCTGGGAATCATTCCTGGAAAACTTGCTTCTAATTCTGTTCTAATTATGTGGTAATATAGTTAGTACGATGGGAAAAAAATCCTACACGATCCATTAACAACTGCTTTCATTATATCCATATCGTTAGTTTCCATTACAAATCTGCAGTTCAAATATCTCAGTAGTCAATAAAGTTATTACTTTCTATATGGCTATTAAAAGGTTTTAAAATTGATTTCTCAGCTTTACACTACCATTAACTGGATATATCAAAATAGATTAAATAGGTCACTTCAACCTTATTTTTACTTACCCAAATTCCAGTAAGTTATTAGGAAAAAAATTGTGTAAGTCCTATTATTCAATAACTAGAAGGAAGATGTGTATTCAAGTGTCTTCTGATTCAGCTGTCTGGGAGAGTATTGCTAATAATTTTACAGCTCTAAATCTATGCTTTGCAAGAGATAGGCTATAATTGAATTTATTGGTCAAATTGTCTTCTACTTGAATGAAAAGAGGAAGTGTTATTTTCAACTTTGGAAAACTCATCAGCTACTTGAGACAAGGTCTATTCCTACTTTAAACCTCTTTCAGTGATGTGAATATACTTAGAAAATATAAAGCCACATAGAACAAATCGTGGAATGAATGAAATATACTTTTGAGTTTTTTTTAAAGTCTCTGAGATGATTCTAAAAAACGACAAAAATGTTATAAGTCAGCCCTGGTCAGACAGCTCGGCTGGTTAGAGCATCCTCTGAAAGAGCAGAGGTGGCTAGTTCAATCACCAGTCAGGGCACATAGAGACACAGATTGATGTTTCTGTCTCTCTCCCTCCCTCCCTTTCTCTCTTGCTAAAATCAATAAACAAAGTTTGTTCATTATAAAAAATAATAGCCTGACCAGGTGGTGGTGCAGTGGATAGAACATCGAACTGGGATGTGGAAGACCCAGGTTCGAGACCCCGAGGTTGCCAGCTTGAGCGTGGGCTCATCTGGTTTAAGCAAAAGCTCACCAGCTTGAGCCCAAGGTCGCTGGCTTGAGCAAGGGGTTACTCGGTCTGCTGAAGGCCCGCGGTCAAGCCACAGATGAGAAAGCAATCAATGAACAACTAAGGTGTTGCTACGCGCAATGAAAAACTAATGATTAATGCTTCTCATCTCTCTGTTCCTGTCTGTCTGTCCCTGTCTATCCCTCTCTCTGGCTCTCTCTGTCTCTGTAAAAAAAATAAAGTAAAATAAAATAAATAAATAATGCTACCAGCCAATCCAGACTATGTAAGCCATTCTGTTGAGTATCCAAAAGATCAAGAAGCATGATTTACTTGAACCTCTAGGGCAGGGCAAGATCAGACTCATCTTTATCCACCGTATCAACTTTTATGATGTTTTGCACCTAACACAAACTTAACATATCTATTAATTGGACATATTTTTTAAATTTTCTGCTATCAGAATTTCAGGGAATAGCAGTCCTGTACTGTTTTCTCTCTTTCTTTGTTCCCTGTCACCTCCACTCATCCCATTATTATTATGAAACTATACAAAAAAACCCTGACTCCAGATGTTGACCAATGTTATAAAATAGGAAGGCTAAGATGTGGCCATACTATACCACAAACAGAAGACGAGAATAACAATGAATAGAGATAATGAGTGCTAGAGCTCAGTCAAGGATCTAGCACTAACTCACTGTGTGAGACTGGGTGAGTCAACTGTTCTCCTAGTCCCATCAAATAGAGGCGTAGCGTTGAATATTTACTTGGGTTCTTCCACTTTTGCAAGCAATAAGCAGGTGCCAATCCACAGCCCTGGGCTTGCCTTGCACTCTTCAGATATATGTTAGCATACCACAGGAAGCACGTATGGGGAAAGGTGAAACAAAACAAAAACAATCCAGTATTTTTATTAATTATATTGAACCTATGTTTAAAACTAAGAAATATTATGGTCTTTGAAATAGCTAAATAAGCAGTATAATTAAGAAATACATGAGGGCACTCTAATCAACCAACAAAAATAAATTTGATATTAACATTTTTTAAAAGATAAACTGTCACACCCCTTTTGTTGATGATACTAGTGAATTCTGGCATCTGCCCATGGCCACGTAGGTAATTCTTGTCATTTAAAATTTCAGTGGTGTTCAGTACACAGCTTGCAAGGGCTGCATTCTTCACCTTGCCCCTATATATATCCATAATTTTTCAAGACCAAAACACATTTGGTGCAATGTATATCTATTTTTTTTTTTTTTTTTTTTTTGTATTTTTCTGAAGCTGGAAACAGGGAGAGACAGTCAGACAGACTCCCGCATGCGCCCCACCGGGATCCACCCGGCACGCCCACCAGGGGCAACGCTCTGCCCACCAGGGGGCGATGCTCTGCCCCTCCGGGGGGTCGCTCTGTCGCGACCAGAGCCACTCTAACGCCTGGGGCAGAGGCCAAGGAGCCATCCCCAGCGCCCGGGCCATCTTTGCTCCAATGGAGCCTTGGCTGCGGGAGGGGAAGAGAGAGACAGAGAGGAAGGAGGGGGTGGGGGTGGAGAAGCAAATGGGCACTTCTCCTATGTGCCCTGGCCGGGAATCGAACCCGGGTCCCCCGCACGCCAGGCCTACGCTCTACCGCTGAGCCAACCGGCCAGGGCATATATCTAGTTTTTGATAAGCTTGCCGCATATTAGCCATTCATTTCCGGACCTTTCAACTAACCCAAGGATTTTGTGTTCTATCTTTTTAATGAAATGCACATTTCCTACTAAAGACATCTACTTCAATTCAAAACTGCAAAACTACTTTAAAATATTTGCAATTAATTAAATTTAGGGAGCTAAATCAATAAGTATGAAACAAGTAAAATTTTGAAAATATAAAATAAAAATTGTAAACTCAATGAATAAATTATCGGCTGAAAATCCCAAACTTCAGCTGTTAGTTCTGAAATTACAAATAAGTATTAAAAGGATTATTGTGTTTGTCCTTCCATACCTTCCAGTGAAACCACCTGATGCTGGCCTTTTGCTTACTGACATGTTCAATTATTGCTTTTATAAGAAGTGTTGGTATTTCCCTATTGTCTTCTCATTTCAAGCACCATCTGGGCATTCCCTCATTTCTTTACAGCTCAAAGCTTTCTCTTATCTGAAGCTTGACATGAAAAATAGACTCTAGTAAAACTAATTACATTAGATGAAGGAAAAACCTAAATCTCAATTATGGAATCATTCATTCTAAAACCATTAGGTAGAATTATCATATTTGAAGCTGGGCTTCTCCACTCAACAATTTATTTTAAGCTATATTTGCGATCTTTAATATCTTCACTCTTTATCTTTTTACAGCAAGTGTCTCTAACTAATCGGCTCATTTAGTCAACAATTATTCATGAATTACAAATGATGTGCTAGGCATTGATCTATGCTCTGAATTTATAGTATTGAATAAAACACAAATGTCCTGCTTTCATTTAGCTTACATTCTGATGGGGGAAGAAGATAATAGGTAAACACATACCTTCAAGTTGAGAGGGGGATGGGAAGATAAACAGAAGAGATGAGAGTGACAGTCACAGAGTAATGCTATTTTTTAATAAAGTAGATTATGGAAGGTCTGGTAAGATGACACCTAAGCAGACAAGTCGGAAAAGGACACAATAAACAACCTGGCTTGGCCCTAGACCTCACTAGCCATATTCCCTTCCTTGGCCTCATGATCAACAGAGCTAATCTTTTGATCCCTTTCTAACCATGGTTTCTCATCTGGAGAACCAGCCAGTGGGTACAGGCCGAAGATGCTGCTAAACAGCCTCCAATGCAAAGGGACAGCCCCCACAAAACCAAATTATCTGACCCAAAATGTCAGTAGGACCAGGTTTAGAAACCCTATCATAGAGAATGAGGCATGCCTGGCCTCTCCAAAACCCTCCACGCCTACTCAAAAGAAAACAACAGCATATCCTCCTTTACTTTAAGAATATCTATGCAGAACTTATTTATTAAAAAGTCTTAGTGATTCATTAAAGCAAGAGATAATCACTAACCCTTAAACTTCAGTTTAAATAACTGCTTACATATAATAACCATATTGTTGTTCTTTCAAATATCCTATAATTAAAATTTGCACTAATATCAAGAGTCCCCGGTTCAAATTATTGAATTTGTAACACGTGTTCCTACTCTAAGGCGGAGTTTGTACTTGAATGAAAGATTTCAGTCAATAATAACTGATAGGAGGATAGTGAGAAGAATGGAGAACATGAGAGAACTACTTGACTGGCAAGAGTTTAGTTCCCTATGCAAATATTTAGCTATACACAACTAAGAAGCAAGCAGAAAATTCTACTTGGTTAATTCAGCCTGAGAGCTAAGCACCTAAATAATTTTCAACATTAAAATCTTTGGATTTTATTGTGTCATTGAAAAGTCTGGTTGGTATTAAGGACGTCTATAGTTTTAACTCAAGAACAGATCTGCGAAAACTATTTTAAGATACCATCTGTCATGAGATCTCTCCCAATACAAGTGTAATCACAAGTTTAAGAAGCAAGAAAAGACATTCTATTTTGTTTTACTTAAAGCAAATATGGAGATGGAGTTTCACATATCAATTGTAAACATTTCATACACCATCTAAGAACACTATATCTTAACCATTCTGTCACTGGAAAAAAGAGCAATGCCTGCTTATCATACTGTCACCATGAAAACAAGTGACAGAATCAAGGAAGCTAACATTGTGAAATGCATTGCATATACTGGTGAGTAAATCAGGCAGTTGGGAGGACACATGGCCAAGTTAAGAGTATAAGCTTAGGAGCCAGGATTGAGTCCTTTTACCACCAATTACATGAAGAACGACCATAGGCAAGTTCCTTAAGCAATCTATAAGACCAGCTTCTTCATCTGTCAATTGGGGACAATGGTCATCAAAGTTCCCCCTAGCACTGTAGTAAGGATCAAACAAGGCAACATCTGAGAGTATCTGCACTTCACTGGGCACTCCATTAGGAATCAATAATGACTGGCAGCTATTAGTGGTGTAATTAACTGATGTGAATTAAAACAATTCCACTTTTTCTTAAGCATTAAAATCCATATCCATGAACTGATTCATGGTAAAAGGATCCCAAATCTTTGCTTACCAAAGCCCCTGAACCCTACAGTTGTCCCTGTGGACATTACCTGAGGACTGTGCACTGGGAGAAGTGACTCCCACTGGGAGGGAACAGATCAGTGCTGGTTCCAGTATTCCCTTCCCCAAACGGCCCTGCTCAGTCTTCTCTACCCTTTGACCTAAGTACTTGGGTAACAAGACAATAGTGGATCAACCGTTGAGAAGAAAAGAGAGGTGGAAGAAAGGAAACACCAAAACAAATGATAACATTGGCTATACTAACATCAACGGCGGGTGATCTACAGCCTGATCGGTGAGAGATTGTTCCTTTCATTCAAGTACCATAAAACTATACAAAATAAGCCTTTCTAGGAATAATGTCAGTTTTCATGTTTCAGAGCATGCACTCCTGATTTTTATGTATTAGCTAGAAAATACTGATGACTAAGGTACCCAATTCATTTAACTGACCACAGTACATTACCCTGACAACTGAAAACAACTTAAGTTTCAAAATCTCCATGAGGCCAGGGAATTGAGACTACTCAACCTGTGAGCTCTGTATACTTCTCTTTCAACACTTGAAAAATGTACCCTGCCAGTCTGAAGAGAGACAAGGTGCTGATTATCCTCCCTGGTTAGCCAAGACATGAAGTAGGTATTTCTGGTGCTAGGAGAGTTTAACTTTACATATGTCCTCTTTATGGTAAAGCAGGCTCTTGGGGTTAAAAGAAAGGGAGGGGTAGTGGGCCAAAAAATGCATTAAAAAGCATTTTTCTTCCCTCTTAGTCAATGATCACTTGATTCAATTTATGGGTGCCTAATCTCCGTTTAAGCTCAAATCCTAAGGTACTAAAGCTAATTTATGAAGGCTCTCATGTAAGCAGCCTGAAAATCAGCTTAATAAACAGGTATTACTCACCACCAGCAAGTACCTAATAAATTTGTCTAGACACAGGTGAAGAGGTAGTAAAATTCACTTTAAATAATTTCCATGGAATTGTAGGATCACGTGCTTCTTTGCAATAATGAAATATAAGCGCTCACATAATTCCATAAAAAGGAGTCAGAAACGTGATTATTTCTGCTTGTAGAACGCAATGATACTAAATATTAAGGATGTTTTGCACAATTGACTAAGTTGAATCCTTTCAGGGCAGATTAACTTTCTGAATTATTTTCACGGCTGCTGTAAATATGTTGAAACATTTCTTTGTTTTGAAGTGTCAACCGTTCTCATTAGTCTTGTACCTGGCAAGTCTTAGTATTTTTGAGGAAGGAGAGGAAGCTAAGCTTCCATGCAGAAGGAAGGGAGAGGTTTATGTTGGAGAAGACTGGAATGCTTCGCCTGACCAGGCGGTGGCGCAGTGGATAGCGCATCAGACTGGGATGTGGAGGACACAGGTTCGAGACCCTGAGGTCGCCAGCTTGAGCGCAGGCTTATCTGGCTTGAGGAAAAAAAAAAAAAAAAGCTCACCAGCTTGGACCCAAGGTTGCTGGCTTGAGCAAGGGGTTACTCAGTCTGCTGAAAGCCTGCCGTCAAAGCACATATGAGAAAGCAATCAATGAACAACTAAGGTGTCGCAACAAAAAAGTAATGATTGATGCTTCTCATCTCTCTCTGTTCCTGTCTGTCTGTCCCTGTCTATCCGTCTCTCTGACTCTCTCTCTGTCTCTGTAAAAAAAAACACAACAGACTGGAATGCTTCATCCCACCCTTCCACTTGTGCCCGTCCCCATCCCCGCTTAACTCTTACCAGGTATCTTAGTACGCAGGCGGGGAAATGCTTGCTTCTCCATAGTCACATATACAGTAAGCGCACATAACTACAGAGTGCTCTTTACATTTGGCTCCCCAATATTTTAAATAATTCAATTGCATCCTGACCCCTCCCAATCCATCACATGTTCAAGAAGCACAGCAGAATTCCCATGTTCTCCACTGAGAACTCAACACATGGAAAAAATACCTCAGGTGCAACAGGGAAAAGAATATCCCCACGGTTTCCAATTCTGAATACAGTGTTTTTTTCTAAACTGCTTGTAAGGGCAATTTATGAGCTCCTGATTGCTATAACATATTGTACTCCTAAAAAGGAAAAATGGAAAAAAAGGTAATAGTAGTTTGGCTCCTTGTTGGCATTCCATTTTTTATAGATTATTATATTGTCTTCAAGCTGAGTTGAGTCTGAAATTAATATAATTAACCTGCTCAGCTACAAGCATCTATTTTCCATTCTCATTCATCTTTTCTCTCTCCCTCTGAAGACAGACTTGGAAAGGAAAGAAAGCTGTGTTCAGAGGTCTAACATTCATTGTTAGTTCCCAGACTTCTGTTCTAGAAGCCAGTATCAGTCGAATGTGAAAACAACTTGAGAAATCACAAGAGACCCTTCCCCACCGACCAGCTTGCTTTCCATAAATAGCACTTACACTTTTCTGTTAAAAATGTTATAAAAACATATAAAGGATATCAGACAGACGAATGATCAGATAAAAACTGGCCTCAAAGGCTTGAATCAAGTCAGGAAACCTCACAGTGAGATGTAAGTGGGAAAGAGGAAATTCGGTATCCAATTTTGGACCAATCATTAATAAAACACAGTATTACAAGTGAAACGGGATTCCAAGTCCCCCGCCCCCTTCTGGCTGAAAGTACATATACCCCTGGTTTAAACTAGAAAACTGGAGGGTCATTCTATTTTTCACACTTGAAGAATAAAATGTAAACTTACCCAAAGTTGGTTTTGATTCTCTTTTGAAGATTCCATTAAGGTCATTAGCTTCCTACTCAAGCTGCACTGACAACCCATACACGTAACAGGCAAAACAACCCAGGACTCCAGTTTCCCATGACTTAGATGGGAATGTGAACACTGGCAGCCTTTGGGCCACATGCAGCACACATACGGGATTGATTTGGCCCACTTGGTGTTCTAAAAATAAGGAATTTTACAAAAACATCCATATTTTTGTCTTCTCTTGGAAATCAGATGTGGAGAAAGTGGCACTACTTTCCCAAATGATCACAAACCCAGCTGCTTCCTTCAGACCAGGCCCGCCCATTCAATTTGCCAGTTTCCACCGCCCCCAACTGTATCGTTTCCAAGTCCCCTCGCGGTATCCAAGTACTTCCTGCCTCCTTACGCATGTGATTTTGGATCCCTGCCCTAGAAGCAGAGAGGTGCGTGTGAATCCCGCTCTTATGTTTAGCCCATAAAGAGCTTTTAGGAAATGAGCATTGCCTTGAAGAGTTGGGCCAGCAGACTCAAATAACACACAAAACCTCATTCAAATACTGTGGGGATCTAAAATAACGTTGAGACCTGAAGGTACTAAATCGTTCTACGTTTATGAATTCTCAAGATATAGTATTAGTACTTAATGGAAAAAAGAGAACTCAAAGGCATCTTTAATTTGGTTCTCATTCAGAAACTGTTATAATTGCCAATGTCAGCATAACTTAATATATGTATGTATAGATATGAAATGGTATTACTGTCATCCTGTGACCATTTTAATACCCAGAACAATAAAAGTAATAAACTTTTAGTTGGTCTTGACTCTAGCACAAGTAGTATAATCCAGTTTATAGATGTTTAGAATAATACTGATAAATTGTGAATGCATATTTTTAAGCTGACTGACTTGCTGTTAACGAACATGCATGCATATGTGTTTATGATGTATTAAAATATTTATATGTTTATATAATGATATCCTTAATTCTACATTTTAAAAAGCAAACATACTGTCATCTGTTTTT
Organism: Saccopteryx leptura; assembly: GCF_036850995.1. NCBI lineage: Eukaryota > Metazoa > Chordata > Mammalia > Chiroptera > Emballonuridae > Saccopteryx > Saccopteryx leptura. The sequence continues at coordinate 180,382,318 of NC_089506.1, read as the reverse complement.
AATACTAAAGTCCCAAATAATTTATAATGCAATTATACAATATATAGGACACTGAATCAATCATGCAGAAATATCTGTTCCATCCAATAATTCTCAAAACCCTCCATTGAATTAATACCGAACTAAAACCAAAGACATATGAACAAACAGTTGCTTGATAAAAGGCGTAAAATACTTCAGATTGAGATATGTCATTTACTTCACTGTATCAAAAAATATGTTGACTAAAAATATTACAGTGACTCTCCTTATTCCTTTTTTTTAACTACAGAAGAAAAATATTATATAAAAATCTGAAAAATACCTTAAAATTCTCCTGGATTATCTGACACAAGCAGTACCCTATTAAAATAAGCAAAGGAACAAGAGAACCTTGTCTAGTTCAATTGTGTGTCGTCAAAAACAAACTGGAGGAAGCCGACACTCACAGAGCAGTACAAGTGTTGTATCATTTGTAACCTGATTCAACTGTGGGGATCAGCCAACCATATTCTCTCAGAATGCGGAACATAGTACGTATATAGTATATAGTTCAGACATTCCAATCAAATGAGAAGCCCACAGGAAGTTATTCTAACCTAAATGAGGGATACATTCATTTCAAATGTCACACACTTTAAGTGCATATACTTATATTTTTATTAGTAGCCACTCAAATGATTTCCTTCTACTGGTCCCAGAATCTCTTCATAATAAATAAAATGATTATATTGGAGGGTTATTTAAAGGTTAGTTTGTTTCTGTACTTAACGTACATACATATACACACATTTTTCTTTCCCCATGTTAATCCCACTGAAGGGGAAATCAAGCATAGGATTTAGAATCAGTGTCACCTCTCACCCCATTTTAGCATCACAAGTTTCAGTTACCTGCTATATCATCTATTAAATGGGGGCAGAAGTATAGGGCAGTAGTCATCCCAGAATGGACCCGTTCCCATAGGATGCTGGGTCACTGTTATCAGAACTACAGTCCTGCTAAAGAGGGGATAAAAACACTTGCCTTTTACCTCCAGAAGCTGTGGCAAGAATCAAATACAAGACACACTCAGTTTAAAGTGAAATTTCTGAGTTTTTTAAGGACAAGAAGCTGGATAAAGAAACATCATTAAAACAAAGGTGAACAGTTTTCTTCTGAACTAGAAAATCTCTGGCTAAAGTTCAAGGATTAGAACCAACAACACAGTATGGGACCTAAGAAAAAGAACTGTGATTTGGGCAGAACTGGCTTAGAGTCATGACTACACCACGAAGTAGCTGTGTGATTTTGGACAAGTCACTTAACCTCTCTGAGTCTGTTTATCTATCAGTAGAATCAGGACAACAGTACCTTCCTCACAGAGGAGTTACACAGAATAAATAATACAGTAAGTTCCTAACATAAGCCTAATACAGTGCATAAGACTAAAAGTGGCTCACTTTTATCTATTGTTAGTCAACTCACTTTATCTCTCTCTCTCTCTGTCCTGATTATCAGTATATAACTAAACATATGACTTCTTCCTCTTTTCAATACAAAAAAAGACTTATCCAGGGAACAAAAGTTCTTTTAGCTGTATTTTCTTTGTACAAAGGAGACTTCAGTGATAACTCTATATGGTATAACTTAAATGTCCCCCCCAAAAATGTAGATATTATTTTTTATTATTTCCATTTATTTTCCTTAAAATGGCAAAATATCTTAGTCAGTTACTATAGAAGGGACTATCGTGTGTTACCCAGATTCCCTTTTGAGACCGAAGGACTTACTGTCCTAGCTGCTAAGAAGGAAAGCCCTCAGCTATAGGCCTTCTCTGGGGATTGCCTTTGCTTAGAGAGAGCCTCCAGAAGTTTACTGTACCCCATGACCGGCTGCCATGGACTCACACAGGCCAGGCCCCCTTGCCCCAACTTGGTACCCTGCTGAAGAGCACGCCTCACTTCAGAGCTCTCTACAGCAGTGGTCCCCAACCCCCGGGCCACGGACCGGTACCGGTCCGTGGGCCATTTGGTACCGGTCCGCAGAAAAAGAATAAATAACTTACATTATTTCCGTTTTATTTATATTTAAGTCTGAACGATGTTTTATTTTTAAAAAATGACCAGATTCCCTCTGTTACATCCATCTAAGCCTCACTCTTGACGCTTGTCTCGGTCACGTGATCCATTTATCCATCCCACCCTAAAGGCCGGAAATTGAAAATATTTTCTGACATTAAACCGGTCCGTGGCCCAAAAAAGGTTGGGGACCACTGATCTACAGGACAGCAGAGGCCTTTGGTGAGACGGCATCATAGCCCAACTCCTCCTCCTGCCCACGTCTGCTTCCTTCCCTCCACAGGCGTTGTCAAGAAAACTCTCTAATGAACTTTCCTCTGGAGTCCGTTTCCAAGGGAACCTGATGTACAACACAAACCATCAGGACCCTGATGTATAACAGTCCAAAGAAACCAGCTGCCCCAACTCAAGCGTGCTTTACAGGTTACCAACGTCGGGCTTCCAATACCATCATGACTGAAACACATTTCATTTTTCATCAGAGCTCGTGTACCTGCTTTATCTAAAACTACAAATGGGTACTTTTGATTGAGGAAGATGAGAGAAAAAATAAAAACAGGTTAACTTAGCCAAATTGATTGGTTGTTCCTATTTGATTGTGGAATTGAATGCTTAATCAAACTAAGCAGTTATTTTGACACTATAGAGACAATACCTTAGATATAACCTGTCTTTTGGGTCCTTGGCAATTATATTCAACTCAAATTTCTTTATAAAACTGTCCCCCCCTCCCAATAACTATATTCCACTAAAGATGAATGCTAAAACATTAGGTTTGTTTCTGTTTAAAATAAGATTATACAGTATCTACATTGTCAACAAAAAGGAAATGGGAAATTGCTTGAAAATATATATTTATGTTGCCTAAAAGTCTTCCTCCCACCTTTTTAACTGTGTTAGTTGTTAAAAGTGAAGGCGCTTTGTCAAATACATTTAAAAGTAACTTTCAGTCACATCTACACTGATTTAATAATATCTCTTGCAATTCAATAACATTTCCTGAAAACTGCAGTAACTACATCCACACCTATAACATCAATATCAGCTTTTGCCCAAGGATAATAAGTTGAAGGAATCATTCACAAATTACTGGGCACTTCGCCAAAACCAGTGATTTATTCATCTGTATAGTAGTAACAATAAATTATTTCATATACTATTTAATCTGGGACCGCTGTAAATTTGCATGATATTTTTCAACTGCAGAATAAAACTTTAAAAAGAAACAACTTTTTCTAATATGAATCCACAGTTCCCAGATGAGGCTTTGCTGTTATTTTTTCTCTAAACCACCCTGTTTTCCCTCAATTTTACGATTTGGTGTCCATGGACATGAACTTGTGTGTCCTCTTTTACTCTTCACTTCTCAGCTGTAACTGTCTTGAGTTTGAATTAGACGTTAAACAAAGAACCTGACTGCCAACTCATTCTTTCACACAATAAACTCTTTTAAAACAATCACCTTAATTTGTCACCCATGTCTGAAAGAGACAATACAGTCTCATGATCAAGAGCATGGGCTCGGATCTGAGGTTCCTGGTTCAAATCCCAGCTGGGCCTCTTGTTAGCTGTTTGACTTAGGCAAGTCATTTTAAAAATTTTTATGCTTCATTTTTTCCTTTCATCTGTATAGTAGAGATGTTAATCAATCCTATCCCACTGGGCTATTGTGAAGATTCAACGAGTTGACATATGCAAAGCATTTAGGACAGTACCTGTACATGGTATGTTTGTGTTTGCTATAGTTTGCCATTCTATTTTCATTTTCCTTGAGTTCCTCTTCCTACAAACTCTTTACAGAATGCTAGCCTGCTATAGCATCTTCTTACGTCACTACCTGACCCATGGTCTTGATTAACTTCTCTCTTCTTTACAAAGCTCAGTTTTCCATATGGATCTACCACCTCTTGTGGCCGCCACCTCCTCCACATCCATCATAGCATACATTCCATTGCCCCATTATTTCTGAACTATCATCACTTGTCTCCAAACAGTTCAGCCCACTGTGACCTATGATAAAATGTAAAATGTGATTTACTAACACGGGTAAATTTCCATTCATAACCCATAAGGCACACTAAATGCCAGGACCACTGCTGTGGTGCTGTCTTGCACAGGTTTTTTAATGAGTTATACAGGGTGGGGCAAATAGGTTTACAGTTTTAAGTACGGGAAACACAGTTTATTCTTGTATTGTTATTTATTAATTCTTGTGTTATTTTCCATACAAACAACTGTAAACCTACTTTTGCCCCACCCATATAGCAAAAGCACTGCCTTGGTTAAATGTGGCAGAGAGACACCACAAGGGAAATGGCAGAACAACTACAATGTAGGGTATAAAGTTGCAAATTAAATATGCTCTTGAATTATGAAGAGCCACTGCTTTTCTGGCCATCAGGTGTGGTCTCTGTAAACAAAGTGCCTTTATTTCTACTTCATCTAACATTATCATTGACAATAACAGTTCTGGTTTAAAGAGTTCCAGAGACTCTTCAGGGCTATGTGAGGGAGAGAGAACTAGATCTTACTTTTACAGTAACTCCTGTGTATCCTACACAAGGCAGGCTGCAGTAAAGCCTTAAGCCTAGTGGGAGTCAATAAACTGAGCAGATAGAACTCGGAAAACACCTAAACCACAAATAGGTTCCGTAACAATGTGACATTTTTATAGTCACATTTTAAAACTATAACAGCACTTGAATGGTACACATTATAGTATTTCAATTTAGTCATTTATCTAAAAATGAGTTTTATCTTGGCTCATAAACAAACAGTGACAGTCTAGCAATTTGAAAAGCTCAGCTTCACCTTTTGCTTCAAAGCTCACTTTACAATTACAGAAACACTCGCCCTTCTGTGCCATGCTGCTTAATCTCTGATTTATGGCCCTATCTTTGTGCTAACCTCTTTCTGTACACTATGTGAAGTTTGTACAAGCTCAGCTATTTCATTCTTATTTCTAATCTTAATGGGTTATTTTCTCCCAAGCGGCCATGTCTCTCTACCAAATAGGTCAGGGAGAAATTCTTCACTCTTTCAATTTACCTAACACTAGCCAGTGTCTTCGTGTGTTCTCAGAGTCTAAGACAGGCAATCCATTTCCCTAAAAGCCTGGCTACCTCTTCCAGAAAGCCTTTCTCTTCTGTCCCTTGCTTCCCCCATGGCTTGCTCTAGTGTGCCTCAAAGCACAGACAGGCAATGGCTGTCTGCGCTCCCCCCTTCCACGCTTCACTGTCACCAGGCTCCCTCAGCCAGCAGGCTAGGGAGAAGAACATTTAAATGGCACAGCAGAACGGGTTCTCCTCCAGTTCCACCCCATCTGCCTTTCAGTGGTAACACTTGCATGTCTACAGAGTCACCCCCAACTTCTCCCACAGTCCATCTACATACAGCTCTTGGTCTTGTCACATAATTCAGGGAAAAATGGTGATGTCTTTTATGGCAACACATTTCATTTAATGTGTGAACCCTGAGAAAGAAGACACCTACAAAGAAGGGTTCCTGTGGCTAACTGGGCTCAAATTTTAAAACACAGAGCCTAGTAGCCTTTTCTACAAAAGGATCTCTCAAGCCAACTGCACTTCACAGTGAAGCCTGCACTAACCACATGCCTCTGCACTGAACTGCCTGCCCGCACTGTTTCTGCCATCTGAGCCAGCCCGTATGAAGGAGTTCCTGTAATCCTATTTCAACCAATGGGACTGAGGCTTTCCCCACCCAACTGGAGCTGCACAGCTCCACCCTCAGAGCAACTCTATTCTGACTAATCAGGGCTGTGCCTTTTGGACCAATCTGCAAGGATTTGGTGTCCTTATTTGCATGAGGACAAACCAATCAGGGACCAGGGACAAGGATTTCTGTCCATATAGGCCAGTTCTTCTCAGGCTCTGAGAACTCACTCTCCCTTCCCACTGAAGACTGAGCTTCTCTGGCTGGCACCCTAACACGGAAGATGTCCTGGAGGAGCAGAGCAGCACAGAACAGCACAGCACAAAGCAGTTGGGAAGGAGCAGAGCTGAGATGTCTAGCCAGAGAGATGCCTGGCCCCAGGGCCACTCTCTTTTCACAGCCATGCTCTTTTCACAGCTTTGCTGTCATAGTTGAGCTGTTTTGCACTGAATCAAGTTTCCTTCCTTGCCACACCCCAACTTGGAGACTCCTGTTGGTACTGAGCTGGGGCCAACAACCATCATTTGACAGAGAAAAGTCCATGTCTTGCTCAAACTGTAAGACGAAGAGACAACTATAGTATCTTATGTCTTCCTTCTGTATCCGAACATCCCAGACTTGGCAGGTGTATGCACCTCAAGGTTTTTGCTCTAGGGTTGTTGCTAATGTCTCATTTCATTATAGACAGATTTTCTTCTCTGCTTTCCATTATTTCTGTTGTTTGGAAAATGGGGAGAAATGTACTTTTACTCCAACATTTTAAAATATAAATCTGTATAAAAATTTCCTTAAAAACATAGAAAGATGCTGATGATACAACATTAAGTGAAAAAAAAAATGCAGGCTATACAATAATACATCCAGGATGACACATAATTATGATACCCAATACATGAAGGGAATAATACACCAAAATGTTAAATCATTGTCTCAGAGTTGAAGAGTCATTTCAATTTTTCTATTGGTACTTCTTTGTAGTTTCCAAGTTTTGTTTTGCTTTCAGAGAACAAGTGTTACATTATATTCCACAAGCAATGTTTACAAACACACACTGGACTGGCAGCACAGCCTGTTTAGGACTCTCTACTAAGCACAGGCTTGTATTGGTACACTTATTCAAGCCACAAATATTTACTCAGTTTCTGCTACAGGCCAGGCATTATGCTAAGTTTGGAGACTAGAGTAGTGAACAAAGAAAAATTGTCCGCATATCAACTTATAGGCAGGCGGGGCAGATAGACAATAAATAAGCAAATAAACATAGGATATGCTAAACTGCGGTAAGAGCTATGACAAGAAATAACACAAGGGAAAGGTAGAAAATAATATGGGACTGAGAGAAGAAACCAGTGTTTTGAGTCTATATCCATCAAAAACAAACACACACACACACACACACACACACACACACACACACACGGAAGTCAAAGAAGCACAGAAGCAGAAGGGCCTCACCGGGTTAATATTGCAGGTGCTTATTCACTCCTTGTTCGTTATTGGCTGGGCAGTCATTAAACCAACAACTTTTATTATTATTCATTCTGGGGAAGTCCCTTAAGGATGCAATACTTTTACCTTGAAATATACAGAAACAAGTTATATTGTCTAAGCATTTGGTAAACATAGTTTATGGGTTCTTCCTGTTAAGATGTTTGTCTACATGGCTAAAATAATGAATAGCATAAGAGACTGCTTAATGAATATTCAAAACCAATAAACCTGAAAATTGCCACCGAACAGGAATTAATTAGGTACCACGTTTAATACACTGAATGCATTAAGTGAGTGTTCACCGCTAACATTTGTGTGTTCTCCTCACTAACTTTTCCAGGAATTATGTGGGGAAACCAAACGTCCTTAGGTTGCATCCTAAAAAAAATCCTTGAAGTGAATTTTCATATACATAATTATCATTTTTAATAAAAAACGAGGCAAAATTTCTTCCGTTATAATACATCTACAAAACATAATGAAAGCCAATCAAAAACATAAGCTGAAGTTCAAATACAGGAACTGCTTCCTTTCCCACTATTGCTAAGGAATGAGGTTGTACTCAAAGGGAAACCTGTATTTTACTGGATGCTAGCTACATTCCACTCTGCTACAGTAGCATGTTTGTTTTTATTCAATCATTAATACACCCCAACAATGAAAGGACCTCCATTCTTAAAGATTAAATAATTTGTCCCAGGTCTTATGGCTAGTAAATGGCTGAGCAGGAATTCAAACAAGGCATTGTGACTCCAAAGTCCACACTATAACCATTGCTCTCTGCCGACAATCCCTAAGCTTCTAGTCAAAGCTTCATTTCACCTAGTTCTTTCTATACTCCTAATAAACTTCTTGCACTTAAAGTAAGTTCTGCTGAAAGTTCTAAAAAACACATGCTGGGCTTTCTAGTCAGTCTTCCGTTCTCCCTTCCTTCTGTCCTTCCTTGTTTCCATCCATCCATCCATCCATCCATCATCTCTCTAAAAATCACTATAATAAATTCTCACTTGATTTCTATTGTCTCCACTTTAGCATAGATCTCTTAAATTCTCACTTGTTTTGCTAAAATACCATCCTACTAAACTCCATGTAACAATTCTCTTGCTCAATCTTCACTTTTCTGCCACATTCCCTTTCCAAAGCATACCTTGATTTTATTTTTCACCTTTAAAGGAGATAAGGCATATAAATAAATTATCACCTTGCCTGGTCTATAGTAAGTCTTTTGTAAAAACTATTATATTTTGCTATAACTATGTGTCAGACATGAAGCTAAGCACTGGGATTATGGTAGACATGAATAAGACATGGCACCTGGAATTGAGAAGTCTAAAGTCTGGTGGGAACACAGAAAAGTAAACAGACTATCACCACACAGTTGTGGAAACATCTGTTGGGCAGATAAAATATATTATGCTCACTTTGTTAAAGATGGCGCTGCCCACGTGGAGGCCGTTGCCCAGGTGAAATTAATGTGTGTCTCTGTGGGCAGGCAGGATCTTTGTAGCCTGGAGCTTGGTTTTGGGATTAAGCCTTTCCCACCCTTTTTGATGTGGGGTGGTACAATCCCATCATGACTCAGAGAAGTGACTTTGTATTAGAGACTTCCCTGTTTTGTATATTGGATTAAAGCAGGGGTCCCCAAACTACGGCCTGCGGGCCACATGTGGCCCCCTGAGGCCATTTATCCGCCCCCGCCGCACTTCTGGAAGGGCACCTCTTTCATTGGTGGTCAGTGAGAGGAGCATAGTTCCCATTGAAATATTGGTCAGTTTGTTGATTTAAATTTACTTGTTCTTTATTTTAAATATTGTATTTGTTCCCGTTTTGTTTTTTTACTTTAAAATAAGATATGTGCAGTGTGCATAGGGATTTGTTCGTAGTTTTTTTTATAGTCCGGCCCTCCAACGGTCTGAGGGACAGTGAACTGGCCCCCTGTGTAAAAAGTTTGGGGACTCCTGGATTAAAGGTTGTGAAGCTACACTATAAAATAGGGGCAGAATAGGAGCTTGCTCTCTTGGTTCCTGAGATTATCATTTAGAGGAGAGAGCAGAGCAGAGAGCAGAAGGAGGCCACGTGGAGTAGGCCAGGAGAAGCAGCCAAGATGGCGAGTGTTGAGTGAAAGGCCAGTTTGTGCAGTTAGTTTATGCAGGGAGAAGGAAGGAGATGGGGAACAGAGGTGAATAAGTCTGGTGAGCTAGAAACCTTTGATTCTAGGAAACTCGGGTAAGTCAGTAGCTTTGTGAGCACTGAATGTGAGTGGATTTTGGAGCCCAGTCTGTGTTTTTACTTGCCTGCCGGGTGCAAGCTAGAATTAAAAATAATGTCCCACCAGTTCTTGGCTCCATTGTTTCTTTACCGACTGTCCAAATCCAATGCGAACCTGCATGGGCCAGGCTGCTTTGATAGTGGCAGCCGTGGCTCCTGGCTTTACAACATCTTACCCTGACTTGGGTGGAGGCAAAAGTAGGAGGAATGAAGTGACAACGTAAGAAGGCTGGGACAAGAAAATTCCCAGGACACTAATACATTGGAAATTACAGGGAGCTCCAAGTCATGTAATAAGTCTGGAGAAGGGTGGAGGATAGGTCATGGGACCCAGGAGGCTGGACAGATGGGCAGGTCCAAAATCAGTAAGACCTTGTATGTCATGCTAAGTATTTTGAATTTTATCTACAAGCAATGAAAACCCACAAAAAATTTACTAACACAGTTACTGATGCAATGAATTTTAGAAAGATCAACTTGGTAACAGTGATGGAATTGATTTAAAAAAATGGGTGGAGTTGAGTTAAGAGGTTGCTGCTATAATCAAATTGTGGTAAGGGACCAAAGAATTGCAAACATTAATATTAATATTTGGAGGAAAAGTCAGGCTTCTTGCCCCATCCTTTCTTTAGAGAATAGAGGGAGAAGAATGCAGAAGCATTTTGGCTTGCAAGGATGACTGGGTCATTTAGTTTAACTACAATAAAGGTTATCTGAAGAACTTCCTTTCCCTGTCAATAAGAGACAATATTTACATATCCTACACTGATTTAACTCTTCCTCCCTTCCTGGAATCCTGAGAGTAACATATACCTCTAGGCAAAGGGAGGGGAGATAGACACTAAAAGATTTGCAAATATCGTTTTGGTTTTTTTTACAGGTACAGAGAGAGTCAGAGAGAGGGGCAGATAGGGACAGACAGGAACGGAGAGAGATGACAAGCACCAATCATCAGTTTTTCGTTGTGACACCCTAGCTGCTCATTGATTGCTCTCTTACATGTGCCTTGACCATGGGCCTTCAGCAGACCAAGTAACCCCTTGCTCGAGCCACCGACCCTGGGTCCAAGCTGGTGAGCTTTTTCTTTTTCTTTTTCTTTTTTTTTTTGCTCAAGCCAGATGAGCCCATGCTCAAGCTGGTGACCTTGGGGTCTCGAACCTGGGTCCTCTGCATCCCAGTCCAACGCTCTATCCACTGCCACTGCCTGGTAAGGTGCAAATATCTTTGATACGTAAAACGACATCACTATTGTGTTACCTTGAAAGTTTTAATGTTTTTTATAGATCCTCTAGACAAATGTTATAAGCTGGTTAATGATTATGTCATGCTCTCCCTACTTTTCCCCCAAACTGTATCTGGTTAAGGGTATATAACCAGCCTCAGAGCTATATTCGACACGGCACAAATTGGGTCAGTTATACCCCGTGTATGTCATATGCAGCCGGCTTAATCAATAAATCTCCCCTTAAAAATTCTTCTGTATCCTGCCTTGGTGTCTCTATGTAAACCTGCAGAACGCTACTTTATAACAAAATGGGAAAAATATGACAACATGAATAAAGATACTAAAAATGAAAATGGAAAGAAAACAATAATGTCTAAGTTTCTGAATAAATAAGGCAACTTGATGAGTGTTTGAATGCCGGGCGATACTAGGGAGTAGGGAGGGATTTAAGAGAAGGGAGCATTATGGATAATATCCTTGAAAATTGGGGCCAGTCACTAAACTAAGACACTGGGACAGAGCCAAGATTTTGAGCAAGAGGTGATAAAGCTGTTGTCTGAGGTGTAGACTTTGTGACAGCTGATGAAACATCCAAATGCAGATGACCAGAAGACAAAGAGGTTCTCTAGCCCAGGGCTAGAGAGAAAAATTTGGAAGTCACCAAGACAGGTGATAGCATAAGCCTTGAGAATGGATGACACATGAATTGACATAGGGTTATTTATTAATATCACTCACTGAAAAAGATTTATAAGCTCCCTTTTTTTTGGCTCCAATTATCTTTTTAACATTATCTCCTGCAACTTCTTACTGTAAAGCCATATCAAAATACCACTTTCTCAGTATTGGTCAAATAAATTTGCAAATATGTATATTCTTGCTCACTTATAGTTTGCATTGGATGCGGGGGGACAGGCTGTAAGCAGGCGTGATCCTTATACCCTAAGGCAGGGGTCAGGAACCTTTTTGGCTGAGAGAGCCATGAACGCCACATATTTTAAAATGTAATTCCGTGAGAGCCATACAACGACTCATATACATTACACATTATCCAATAAAAATTTGGTGTTGTCCCCGAGGATAGCTGTGATTGGCTTCAGCCACCTGCAACCATGAACATGAGCAGTAGGAAATTAATGGATTATAATACATTAGAATGTTTTATATTTTTAATATTTTTTTTATTAAAAATTTGTCTGAGAGCCAGATGCAGCCAACAAAAGAGCCACATCTGGCTCATGAGCCATAGGTTCCTGACCCCTGGCCTAAGGCTTAGTTTTAAGACTAAGCCTTACCCACCATTTTTGATGTGGGTGGTGCACTCTCATGAGGAATCCCATTATGCCTCAGATAAGTGACTTTGTATCAGAGACTTTCTTGTTTGAATATTGGATTAAAGGTTTTGATTTCTACACTATAGAGTGGGGCAGACTGGTACCTTGCTCTCACTCGGTTCCTGAGATTAGCATTAGAAGGGAGAGCAGAGAAAGGAGAGCAGAAAAAAGGCCACGTGGCAGAGAGGAGAAGCAGCCAAGATGGTAGAGTGCTGAGGGAGAAGCCAGTTTGTGCAGTTTGGGCAGAGAGGAGATGGGGAACAGAGGTGAATAAGGCTAGTGAGCTAGAAACCTTTGATTCTAGGAAACTCAGATAAGTCAGTAGCTTTGTGAGCACTGAATGAGTGGGTTTTGGAGCCCAGTGTGTGTTTTTACTTGCCCACCAGGTGTGAGCTAGGATTAAAGGTAATGGCCCACCAGTTCTTGGCTCTGTTGTTTCATTACCGTCTGTCTGAATCTAATGTGTACCTGAATGGGCCAGGTGGCTGTGATGGTGGCCGTGCCTACTGGCTTTACACTCAGTCTGTCAGAACCCAATGCCATCCCCTAAATTTTCTGCCCATTGAACACTTACTTGGCCTTTAACTCTAAACCAAATATCACTTTTCCTGGGAAGTCCTTGATAATCTGACCACCCTCCTCTCAGTTCCAGGTGAGGTTCATAGCACTCTCTTCCTTCTTTACTCTAGTATTTGACCCATGCCTGTACTATTGATATACAATTTTTTCCTCCTCTACTAGATAGAAACATTTTCCTTCCTATAAGGAAAATATTGTATCTACACAGGAAAAGGCATCAAGGCATGTTTACAGAATGCTTTCATACAGTAATGTGTCCTCTCTATCTGCAAACACCATCAATTACTCTAAAGGATCTGTGATGACTTCTGTTTGGCACGCGGCCATAGCAGGTTCTTAGGTATATACTGTATGTTCAGTATGATTGACTAAGAATTTTTTCTACTCCCCTGTAATTAGAACTCATGTCAACACAAATGATGTGGTGAAAACAGTGTAATCGTTTAGAATAATAATTACTATGACTACATTAGTTCCTCTCAATGAAAATGCCACTGTATTTCACTCAAGGCAAAAAAATGGGAAGAGATGAAATCTAAGCAGAAGTAGTGGGCTGGAATGAAGCAATAGCAGGCTTCACTAGGGTCATCTGGGAGATCACTATGGCAGTTTGATGTAGTATCTCCTTCAGAAAGGGCAATTCAAAGATGATAGATGATAGATAAATAGATGATAGAAAGATAATTGAAAACGTTTATATTTACATGTCCAACGTATGAGAGGCAGAGTCTTTATAATAAAAGAAGACAGGAGTTGTATCTGGGTTGACTTTAAAGAAAATGATGAAGAATATAAAGAGATCCAAATTCTCAAACAGTAATCATTCCTTCTAGAACCATCAGCTCTTCTGGCAACAGGACGTTTGTTTTTGCCTACTCAACTCCTTGAACAGAAGGGACAATTTCTAAATCCTTTTCTGGACTAACATCAAAAGGCCCTTCGTACTGCTATTCCTCCCTTGATTCTATTTAAACTGTAAAAAGAAGACATTTCTTAAATTCATTTTTCTTTTTAGTTAGGAAATACTTACACAGTTTTCCAAGACAGTGAAAGACACATTGATATGGTCTGAAATTTCAACAACTATGACAAATTTAGTATAAGATGGAAAGAAGTTGGATGTTTTCTTTTTCAAACTGACCACTTCTTTAGGAATTTGTCAGTTTTCTTTCTTGACAGTTTCATGAGTATATATAAGTTATAGACGAGATGCTTTGTAACTATAACAGAGTGACCTACTTTGTGTGACTAAATGAGAACTTCAAGAAAGAAGTTAGAAAAATGAGTTATGTGCAGAAAATCTACCATACAAGCATCAGAGTGCTGCTGTTAATTATAAATAAACAGATCTACCGTCAAGAGCTCACAAGAAATTTAGTCCTAAGTATCATCTGCCTTGAAACCAAGAGGGTACAAATGTGAAAATGCTTAGCCCTCACCCTTACAGTAATTAAATGAGGATGTTGAGTTGTCCATGATTCAACCCAATTATTATTTAGTGGTCATAAATAGGGTTTATAACATTAGGTATACCCAATTATACAAAGTAGGTTATGTTTTCATTTAAATACTTTGATGTTGCAAGTTTCTTTTACAGACATGTGTCTGTGTACCCTGTGCAAAGAAACAAGATAAAAAATCCTTAATTCACTTTTTAGTTTTGCCACTGAAGCAACACTTTAGCCCTTGACTATGCTTCACTTTTTTATTTTATTATTGTGTTATTTTTGTTTAGTTTAGTTTAGTTTTGTTTTTTAGAGAGAGGGCAGAGAAAGAGAGGCAGAAAGACAGGAACATAGATCTATTCCTGTTAGTGCCCTGACCAGGGATCAAACCAGTAAGCTTTGCATTTCCAGATGATGCTCCAACCAGCCAAACTATCCAACCAGGGTTTATACCTTATTCATTTTTAACATTTTCAAGATAATATATTTCTTCTCACCTTTTAAATTTTTATTTTTTATTTTTAAGTGAGAGGAGGGGAGACAGAGAGACAGACTCCTGCATGTGCCCCAACTAGGATCCACCCACCAAGCCCCCTACTGGGGGATGCTCTGCCCATCTTGGGCTGCTGCTCAGCAACTGAGCTATTTTTAGCACCTGAGGTGAGGCTCCACTGAGCCATCTTCAGTGCCCAGGGCCAACTTACTCAAACAAAATGAGCCATGGCTGCAGGAATGAAAGAGAAAGAGATGAAGAGAGAGAAAGAAGGGGGAAGGGTGGAGAAGCAGATAGTTGCTTTTCCTGTGTGCCCTGACCGAAGATCAAACCCAGGACATACACACAACGGGCTGGTGCTCTACCAGTGAGCAAACCAGCCAGGGCTCACCTTTTTGAAATTTAAAAGAAATGCAACAATTAATATGGCAAACCTAATACTCTGTAAGAAACAACAACTGATAATAACACTTAACCTTGTTGAATACTTACTATGGGCCAATCATTGTATTAAATTCTACCTAAATCATGTCATTTTTACTATGACCTCAGACAAATAATCATTTGTGTCAGGTTCCCAACAGGAGACACATTCAAATGCAATTTGAGGGTAGTTTAATAAACAGACATTTGCAAAGGTGTGGGCAGGGTTTGGAGAAACTATAAGAAATGATATGGTGAGCTAGTAGATTATCATGAAGAGTTATCAGCATGAAGTGTCTGTAGGAGGGCACAGTCACCAGAATCCATAAGGCAGTCTTAGGGAGTTGGCTGCATGCCAGGAGCTGTGGCCAACAGTAGCGGAAGGTGACCTGGTTAAGTAGGGAACCCAGGAAATAAACAGCTCAAACTATCTGCCTGTACATTCTGCTAATGCCTCCCATTGGCCACAGCCAAAACCATGTCTTCCAGACATCTCAGCACACAGAGCAGGAGGAGAAAGGAAGAGAGTTATTCTGACATCCACAATTCCCATTTTACCCCAAATATCTAAAAATTACCTTGAATAAATAGGGTAATCCCTAAATATTTGTTAGTGAAAGAAGCAAATCCAAACATCCATAGGCTGGGTAAGCCGCGCCGGGTCACAGATACAGAAAGAGGCTGAGAGCCACGCTTTGCTCTGAGCTTCAGGTCCATCCACATAACCAGGATGGTCTTCTGTCCCCTCCCCTCCATCTGCATACCACACCTTCTGTAAACAGGCTGCTGGGTGTTTTGGGAGACTGTAAGAATGAGAGGAAATAAACACCCCCAAGAAGCATACACTCTGTGTGCTAGTTTTATCTTACCTTTCAGGGGTTTTCAAACTTTTTATAAAAACCGCCCACTTTTGCAGTGCTGGTCAACCTGGTCCCTACCGCGCAACCAAACAGCGCTGCGATTGGCCCACCATGAAAGCTGGAACGCCCACTAGTGGGCGGTAGGGACCAGGTTGACCAGCACTGCAAAAGTGGGCGGTTTTTATAAAAAGTTTGACGACCCCTTCGAGCATCAGAAGTTCTCTAACAGCAGGTCCTAGGCCTCCTATAATTCCACCACCTATTCCCTCTAGCAGCTAAGCAGTGAAACCGTCCACTGCACACGGCATTTTGCCCACTTGTTTGGCAGTATCCTGCCTCAGAGGGATGTTCTGAATATACATAACACAGGTAACACGATGACATCTTTTGAGAAGAAAAACCAAGCCCGTAACCTCTATTTAATTCAGTGAAATAAGCCTTGACTTTTATATTATTAATAAATTTACTTGCTCAAGACCCGTTGAAGGATTCATTTCTTCAACCCTACAATTACTGATCATACAGGATATACCTGGAGCCTGTGCTGGGTAAGACTGAGAAAACGATTCTTACCAAAATCAACAACTGGCTTTCTAAAAGAAAGCTGTCCATAATTGTCCGAAGGTTAGTTCAAAGTGTGTCAATTACCAGAGGAGGTCGTGGGTATGTGTCCTGGAATACAGTCATGCTGCTGCCCCTCAGTAGCACCCTCCCCTCCTCCTCCTCCTCCCCAGGTTCCGAGCTTGAATACAGGGTAAAATCCTCTAATGAGCACAGCCACTCCAGCCCTGATGTGGTGCCTCAAGATAATCAAGTATTCTGCTAGTTTCCGTCTCTTAGGAAAGGCCTCTGCTTTGAAATACCAGCCCCATGTACAGGGCCAGCCTCAAATAGATCAAATAGGAATTTGTCCCTGTAGGTCTTTTTCTCAGTTCTGTTTTTGAGCTTGGAGAGGCCACTCTTTCATGCCTGATCCTGACTGAAATAGCACATAGAAATCTTTCATCTTTTTCAGGGACAAGGCAAGCGAGCTGGCATCGCTACTCCCTTTCATGCTGTGCAAGCATTAGCTTTGCATTTTTAAAAACTATTGTACAATGTGTCATGCAGTGAGGTTTGCCAAAGGGAGGGAAAGGAAAAAAAGAATAGCAGAGTTGATTTCCTACATGCAAGTTTAAATGATTTTGGAAAACCATCAACCTGGATCAAATTTCTATACTAATTTGACAGTTTCCCAACCAATGGCAAGAATATAAAACCATCAAGTAGCCTCATTATCATTACATTTTAAAGAAGAATCTATTTTCTTGATAATTCTAGCACATGGAAAAATTTATTTCATTAAAAACTCAAATATTGCATAAAGCTTATTTCATCCAAGAGCTCTAGGTGAAAATTACTATTTCAAATATCCTCCAAATGTTTACTTTAGGTACCCACACCTGTGCTCTCTGCTGCCAACAAAAGCTCTGCATGTGCAAAACTCTTGCTGCATGAAATGTAATTACATACATCATGTAACAAAACAGAGCAGAAACATTCAAGTACATTACTGGGAGAAGCTCACTTCCCTCCTTCTACCAAGGCAATCTGTAACTTGCTAAGAGCTCTGCTATTTCCTAGCAACATGAGTAAACATGGTGCTATATCCAGTGCCCCAAGATTTGTAACCATGTTAATCTGCGAGTGCTCAACTTAATTAAAGATTAGACTTTTAAATTGTATTTTTAGTGCACAACAGTACTGCTAAATTATGATGATCAGTGGCTAAGTGTGCCTATGTCTGCAGAACTCCGGGAATGAAAATGAATCATTTATTTCCATCTTGATATGACTGCTCTTCTCTGAGGCGCTATTCTCCGAGTTCACAGGCCTTGGAGTTCATTGGAATTCTATGGTTAAAACACAGCTCGGAGACCTCATTTATGAAAATTCCTTTAAACCTTTCACCACTTTGACAAATCCAGTCCAAGTTCACTGAGCCAATTCAAAAGTAGCTCTCAGCCGTTTTATAGGTTTTCAATTACACCAACACAGCACACCAGAGCCGTCATATTGGAAGAAGTGTATTATAGTTACAGAGAGGCACAAGTTCTTTTTTTTGAGAGACTCAAAAATGAAAGCAGCGTTCCCAAAACTGGGGCCAACGGATGCAAAGCTTTGTCTGTTTTAACCATCCTTGACTTACTAAAGAAGAGAGCTACAAATTCCTTATACATGGCTAGTGTATAGTTATCTACTATATGATGTATGCTATGATTTTTCTAACTTTTTAGACTTTGCAAAAATATTGGCAGGCTACCTTACCCTTAAACCGTTCCAAACGGTTTTTGGAAGAATTTTTCAAAACATTTTCTAGACTTCATTCATCGTCCTCCTACATAGTGTGTGACAGCAGGATTTGCTTCTCTCTGTATGCATTCTGAGAAACAAAAAAACCCAAGCAGGTCGATGAGCTTTCCAGGTTGAAACTGGTCATCACTGGTAAAATGGATGTTAGGCCTAACTCCATTTTCTATTTCAATGCGCTCTTTAAGTGGGTCTGAAGTAACCATACTCTTTTCTGAGACAGGAATCTGTTCTAAAAATGTTTATATGACTTAACAGATCAAACACTCATATTTTCTTGCATTTTCAAACTTTGAATTTATATGAATATGTGGTCAGTATGGTTTTACTAACCACATATTCAATCTTTGAGCCCTGTTTGTATGAATTATTTTAAGTGACATTTATCATTAGGGGTGAAGTAGACAAGCAAGCCCATGCACATTAGTTGGTTTGAAGCCTTTGCAGGATTTAAAATACTGTATGTGCAAAGGCAAATTTACTCAGGATATAAACCTCTCATTCTCGGGGGGGAGGGTGATGATCTGAAACTGCTGGAAATAGAGAAAGCATATCATGATGATTCCAAAGCTCCCTGGTGCAGACTATTCCTTCCTTGAGTTTTAACGCTCTAGATGCCAGGTGGCCTTTCGAGTACTCTCAATAGAAGGCTTGTTCAGTGGATGAGTTTTATTTTGGTCTTTTATCTGTCTTTGTTGTTGGTGTTATCCTGTTCAATAAAACCATTATGATTTCGCCTACTAGACTGCAGATAAATTTCTCTAGTATTCAATATTAGGAGAGGTGAAACCCAAAGCTAAACAAGACCCACAGAGGTGTAGTACAATTCTAGGCTAGAATATTCCTTCTGACTGTAGAGGCCCCACCCCATTCAGTCGGACTCAAATGCAGGCCAGTGGCACTGCAGAGCAGCAGGAGCAAAAAAAAAATGTTTTAATGTTTATTTTATTAATTTTAGAAGGAGAAGAAGGAAAAAAGAGAAAGAGATATAGGAACATTGATCTGTTCCTATATGTGCCCTGGCCAGGGATTGAACTGGCAACCTCTGAGCTTCGGGATGATGCTCCAATCTACTGAGCTATCCGGCCAGGGTGAGCATCAGGAATTTAAAGATGGGTGCCAGGGCTGGTGAGGTGAGCCCCCACAAACCACTCTCTTCAGAGGCTTGGGTTACCAATGAATCCTCCCTCATTTATTAATGTATTTCCATTGTTCTAAATGCCGAACGAGGGCCTAGTGAACACTGCACTCTACAGTGGAGACAGAAAGATGACAGGTGCCTTCCCTACCCTCAGGAGCCAGGTTCAAGAGTACAGACAGCCACATACAGCACTCCTGCACAAGCAACAGTGCAAGTGCAAGCTGAGAGCTGAGGAAGACGGGGTCCAATGTCACTGGGTTCACCCCAGAGACTCGCAGGTCCTCCTCAGTGCCCAAGTCTGCAGTCCACCACTACGGGAGCCACTAAACTGGTGACTGAGCACCGAAATGTGGCTAGTCTGAGTTAGGAATAAATTAAGAATAAACTTCAAAGAGTTTGAAGAAAAAGAATGCAAAGAATCTGGCTAGTAATTTTTTATACTGATCACATGGGGAGATGCTAATATTTTTTATCTCTTGGATTAAGTAAAATACATTATTTTTTTTTTATTTTTTTTTTTTACAGAGACAGAGAGAGAGAGGGATAGACAGGGACAGACAAACAGGAACGGAGAGATGAGAGGCATCAATCATTAGTTTTTCATTGTGCATTGTGACTCCTTAGTTGTTCATTGATTGCTTTCTCATATGTGCCTTGACCGCGGGCCTTCAGCAGACCGAGTTACCCCTTGCTCGAGCCAGCGACCTTGGGTCCAAGCTGGTGAGCTTTTGCTCAAACCAGATGAGCCGCAGTCAAGCTGGCGACCTCGGGGTCTCGAACCCGGGTCCTCGGCATCCCAGTACAACGCTCTATCCACTGCGCCACCGCCTGGTAAGGCGTAAAATACATTATTAAAATTTCACCATTTCCTTTTGCTTTTCTTAATATATCTACTAGAAAATTAGAAACTACTTCGGTGGCTTACTTCCATGGGTCCTATTAGTTCTGTCAGCCGGTTCTGGGCTAAGCAGTCACAAGACCACACTTGGGGAGTAATCCTGGGAGGCAGCCTCAGGACAGGGGGGCAGGTGGGCAAGTGGGGAGAGTGACCAGAATGAAGAGCCGACACCCCGAGGGGCTGACCGGGGGCTGAGAAAGGGGAACAGAGACTGGCTATGTGTTTGCTTCCTGAAGAGCGCTTGCCTGCTGGATTCATTTGCAACAGACAGACCACAACATAAAGGCCAAAAACAATGACAATAATCACATTGCAAATAAATTAGAAGCAGCCTGCGGTTTACAATGAGTCCTGCTCTGCCTGGGACCAGACAGACTACTTAGCCCTGTCTTTACCCTACCTGCGGCCTGTCATTTGCAAAGGGGGGCACAAAGATGGACCGCTCTGCTGGTGTGTCCCCCTCACTCTGTCAGCTAAGTTTCCGGAAGCCTGAAGTACTCTAGGGAGGAAAGGGACAGAGAAGTAGATTCATTTTGTCACTAGAATTCTGAAGCTGTGAAAGAGCAGAAACTAGTACAAAACAAATTCTTTACATTTCCTTTTTCGTAAAACTTATCGCACTTTAAGTTATGATTTAGTCCCCTAGATCAGTGGTCCCCAACCTTTTTTGGGCCACTGACCGGTTTATTGTCAAAAAATATTTTCACGGACAGGCCTTTAGGGTGGGACGGATAAATGTATCACGTGACCGAGACAAGCGTCAAGAGTGAGTCTTAGATGGATGTAACAGAGGGAATCTGGTCATTTTTTAAAAATAAAGCATCGTTCAGACTTAAATATAAATAAAACGGAAATAATGTAAGTTATTTATTCTTTCTCTGCAGACCGGTACAAAATGGCCCACAGACCGGTACCGGTCTGTGGCCCGGGGGGTTGGGGACCACTGCCCTAGATGGAAGTGGCATGTGCCCAGGAACCACACCTGTGTGCTCACTGCTGTGGCCGCAGGTCCTAGTACGGAGCCCACAACACAGCAGATCCAAATAAACGTCTAGGGACAGGTTCAAATGGAGACTTTGCAGTCATTATTGTTGTTGGAAATCTATTTGTTGAGTTAGTTCCAGATGTGTAGACTGCTCTTAGGAACGAGCTAGGCTTCACCTAGGAATGGTCAAGCAGTAGTACAGGATCGCTCTCATGGCGTTATCTGCATGTGAAGAGTTGTGACAGGGGAAGGAAGACAGTGGTCTGAAGACCTTCCAGGGGGTTCTTCTGGCAGAGGCAGCACCTTGACAGACTTTACACAAGGAATCTGAGGGCTGAGAGAAGTCAGGACTAACAGTGGCTCAGAACTTCTCCGGCACTGGTCTCACACTCAGCCTGGTAAGGTGAACGTGCATGGAGGCAGCGGGAGGCAGCGGAGATACAGGTCTGGGTTCTGGGTTTAATCCCACTCTCACCACTTGGCAGCTGGGAGTTCCTCCTCTGAACCTCATTCTCCACAGCTTACACAGGGCTCATATGCATATCTTAAAGGATTGGTTAGCTATAATGCACTTTCCAAAAAGGACTGGCGAATGGTAAACACTCAGTAAATGGTTACATGTGATACATGGTTGATACCCAACAATGGCTCTATTTCTTTGGGGTTGTAGTTTTCTTAGTTGATTTTTTGTGTTTGTTTGTGACAGAGAGAGGAACAGACAGATAGGAAGAGAGGAAGGAAGAGAGATGAGAAGCATCAATTCTTTGTTGTAGCTCCTTAGTTGTTCATTGATTGCTTTCTCATATGCATCTTGAACAGGGGGCAACAGCAGACAGAGTGACCCCTTGCTCAAGCCAGTGAGCTTTGGACTCAAGCCAGCGACCTTGGGCTTCTAGCCAGCAACCTTTTGGGCTCAAGCCAGCAACCATGGGGTCATGTCCATGATCCCACGCTCAAGCCAGCGACCCCATGCTCAACCCAGCGACCCCATGCTCAAGCTGGTGAGCCCATGCTCAAGCCAGCAACCTCAGGATTTTGAACCTGGTTCCTTTGCATCCCAGTCCGATGCTCTATCTACTGTGCCACCACCTGGTCAGGCTTGGGTTGTAGTTTTTAAACAAGGTTTTTAACCTGGAGTCTATGGAGCCCCAGGAAATCCACAGATGGGCTTCCACAGATCCTGGAAATACCCTGAACTCATACAAAGTGGAATGTGTGTGTGTGTGTGTGTGTGTGTGTACCTTTTTTTCCTCGAAGGAATAAATCCATAGTTTTCACCAGAACCTCAAATAGCTCTCAGACTGAAAACAGGTTCTAAATCACTGAGCTTTTGTGCCTTTCAAAGTGCTGAGTTCACTTTATGTATCTATAGAATAACTTTCTAAGGCATTCTCAGAGCTAAACCTTTCCTGTGCCTATTTAAGAAGCCTACAATTAAAACACCACAACACAACCTCGTCAGAGGCCTTACTATCTGGCAATAGCAGAATCAAAGATATATGACAGAAATTTCTGAAGCAGAAATTCATCTTAATATCAACAATAGTACTGCAGCTCTGACCTCTTTAAATGCATCTTTTTCTAGTCTTTTTGACATAATTGATGGCCAAGGGAGGCAGATGGAATGTTTTATTCTTGGGAGGTGGTCACTTCATTTTAGGCCAAAAAAAAAAAAAAAAAAGTACATAACAAATGAACTGCAGGAGCCCAGTTGAAGATTGGTTCTGCTCCTCATCAACCCAGATGAGTGTCTAGTGGCTCAACAATCTCTGGCAAGAGGAGACTTGGCAGCTAGAGAGCTACTTCAACTCTTTAAATCATAGTCTCCTCATGGGGGGGAAGCAATGACAGTGATAATACTTCTTTCCTGGGGCTGCCGTGAAAATTAAATAAGAAAATAATTGTAAGGTGTCTGCTAAGCACCCAACACAGTGTAAATATTAACTACTAAATATCTTTTTTTATAGTATTAAAAATTCCTCCTCATCTGATTTCTGAATCATAGATTCTATCCTCAAGATTGATTCTGGGCCATTAATACATTTCAGTTTCTTTCCTAAGGTATCTCTTAGTGACCAAGCAGGAAGAGAGCACAGGCTGCTGTGAAAACTGTTGAAAGAACATCTGAGCAGCTATTCAAAGAGAACCTATCACCATGTCCAACACTGAGATGCAAATGTGAGAATCAAGTGAAAAGAAATAGACTACACCTCAAAAAAAATCACCTTAAAAGCCTAAAGAAGAATGATTCAGTACACATTTTTTCCCTCATTTAAACATCATTGGGCATATGTGATGTGACAGGCACAAGGACACACAAAGAAGAGGGAACAGAGCAGCAGGAGAGACAGACAAGCAGAGCCACCACGGCACCACAGGGTCAAGTCCGATGCAGGGACTGGGTAGGAGCGGGTGTTCAACAAAGGCTTCTTGAAAAAGCAACACTTGGGCTGAGTTAGGAAGGAGTAGGTGTTCACTAGGTCATAAAATGAGAAACAATATTCCACAGAGACCAAAGCACATGTAAAAGCCATGAAAACGAGGAGGAAATGGAGCATTTGGTAATCCTGATGTTATACAGGTCAGCACAGCTTCCGGATAATGTGGGCAGCCAGGAGAAGCCTTTACTGAACATCTTCCCTCCTCTCCATCTACTGAGTCCAGAGGAGGCAGCGCACATATCACGGGGACGCTCAGAATTCACGGGCAGCAGCTTGGACTTTCCCCCAGGGCGTTGAGGTTTTGAATGGTTCTATCTGTGAGGTCCTCTCTAGTTGTATCTATAAGGTTCTGAATGGAACCTTTATTAGCACATACAGTGACAAGTTTCTTCTTATGAGAGACTTTGTAAGATCTACTTTCTCAGCAACTTTCAAATATGCAGCACAGTATTATTAACTATAACTGCGTGAGGTACATCACATCCTCACGACTTGTTTATTCCTAAATGGACGTTTGTACCTTTTGACCATGGATTCATGATTCAATCTGATCTATCTGTTCTTTGGAAAGAGCACTCAGACAGGGGTGAGGAGGGTGGCCTGGAAGCAGAGAGACTGGAGGCAGCATCTTAGAGATGACTAGTAACGAGTGAAACAGGGAGGGTCTGAACTGAAGGAGAACACAAGTAAGACTGACAGATGCAGCAGAAGGCCCCAACCAATCAACCGATTGAAGAGGTGGAGGAGGAAAGGGAGGAGGTGTGAACAGCGCATTCCCAGGGTCAGGGCCTGGTGGCTTAGTGAGAGGACGATAGCACCTCCAGGGACAACAGAGGGAACAGCAGGTATCTGCTATGTCTCCTTGCGCAGCATCCACTCTCTCTTTTCAATATTTCCTTTTAAAAAACCCCCCTCTCCCTGCACTCAGGTCACTTGGATTAGGAGGGCTGTTGTCCCCACTCCTGTGTACCTCCTCCACCTCCCACCCACTCCTCACACAGACCCCCTTCCCATTCCCAAAGGCTCCAAACCTCTGAACTGATTCAGGCATGGGCATGGGATCAAAGTGATCTAATTAAAGTTAATCCTGAATTATTACCTTTTCCTGCCAGGTTTAAGCCTGGAGCTGCCTCTCACCATTTTACCACCAAGAAGATGAGAGGAAAATCAGAAGTGGGTCCTTCCTGAGCTTTTCAGATGCAGGGGCCAGGATGTGGCCCTTCCTACTGGAGCAAGTACAAACTGGGTTTCTGTGACTTGTTGCCAAGAGTCCCGGCGAGTACGAAAAGTAAAGACAACTGTGTTTCAAAAAAAGAGAAGACTACTTTTTTGAGTGGTGCATTATAAAAACCTACATTCCTATGATAAGAGAGAGTGCCTTAAAACATTTAAATCTACACAAGGCGTTTAGGGATTTTAGAGCAAAGTCTACCGTGAATAATGAAAAGCCAAACCAGACTGCTTTAGAAGAGGTTTCTGCACCAACAATAGCACGTTCACTCATTAAGTTAACATTTGTTGAATATCTTCAGGGCTCTTAAACTTGTACAATAGAAATTCTAAAACTCTATGCGTGGGTTTGAGCTGGTCCATCTAAGGCCCTTCCATAAAAAGCAGCTGTGCGTGCTGTTCAGACTAATTGTACTATGTCAGAGAGGCCAGGTGTTTCTGTCTGGCCCAACAGCTGTACTTGGTGTTAAGGACACCACCTGAATTTGAGGCTGGCTACCTATAAAGCAAGGCTGGTGAAGCAGCACCTCAACCAAGCCTTAGGTAAAAAAACAGAACATGTTTTGAATTTCTCTCCCCTCTAATAAAATATCTACTGACATTTATGGAGGAGCTCAGACGACACACTGTGCGGGGCCTTCTTTCTTTACTCTCCCTCCATGCGAAACACCTACCATTACCATAGACAGGCTTAACTTTGATTAAAGCACTCAGGCCTCTATATAGATATGCTTAATTTGTCCACCTTCCCTTTCTGCTTCCCAGTGGCTAGGCCCAAATAAATCTTCAAGTGTCCATCTCTGGTGGGCCTTTGTTGGTTTTGCCACCGTGTGTCCATTCCCACTTCTGACAACAGTGCTCTCGTGTCCTTTGCGGAAGCACTTCTCCCGATTGCGTTCTGTCTTGGTGGGGCTGTCAATCAATGCTTCTGGCTCTGCACTGTGCCTGCCACTCAAACTACCAAAAAGTGTTGTTTTCTCTGGTGTGCTAAGTCCAAGGGCAGACGTCCAGCAGGGCCGCAGGAAAAAGAACATCAGTTTCTACTCCCCAGCTGCCCAGAGTGCCCAGAGTAGTTCTGTTTCCGTCCTGGGAGTGGTTATTTTGACTTCTTTTGATACTTTAGGATATCCTCCATGTGGCATTCTATCTTCCGTTGCTTTACAACTAGAGGAATTTAGCTATATATAACCCACTGTGATTTAAACACTAAGCAATAGCTAAAATACATAGCATATGCTACAGCTTATGAAGCACTTTCACAATCAATTTATCTCTTTTAATCAACCTTTCTGGAACTGAGTTCTTATCCTCCCCCAAAATAAATCACTTACTGATTTCTCTATTTCTCACAATGGCACAATAATTCTTTCAGTTATTTAAGCTTTTTTAGATCTTAGAATGCTTTTGACTCTAGGCTTTCACCACCCTATAATCAGTCACCTCACCCTAAATATGGGATCGACTTGGTCAAACCCCTCCTTCCCATCCCCCCTGCCTCCAACTTTGTCAGAGCCTTTCTCACCTCCCAACAGTGGCTGCTGACTCTGCCACCAGTGTACTGTCTCCAAATCATCCTGGTGCCACCAGCAGAGGGACATGGCTAAAATTTTATTATCACTGTTATCACTCCTCTTCTACCCAGAGTTTACACAACAAAGATTCCAGGACATTCCCTAACCTCAATTCGGGGCTGTCTACAAGCAGGCTCCACCCAGTTAGCCCATCTCACAGGACACTATTCCTCAGCAGAAAACATTTTCTAGAACAAGCATTCTTAAACATGTTGTAGATTGGGAGAAAAAAAAAAGGCTACAATTTTCTGCTGCTCCTTCTCATCATAAGTGGGGTCTTTGGATGCCCCTTGAATCTGGGGTGACCTTATGACTTGATTTGGTCAATGCAACAGTAGCAAATGTAATATAGAGGCTTAAAAATCACTTTTGAATTGGGGTTTGTTCTGATGGTGCTCTGACTGCTATGTAAAAAAGCCCAGGCTAGTAGGCTAGAGAATGGGAGGCTCATGTCCCAGTCACCTGTTAACCTGGCCAACACCAAGGAACTGCCAGACATAAGTGAGGCCATCCTAGATCATCCTGCCACCAGCATACCCAATAGCTGACCAAAGCTGCCTGAGGAAATATAACCAAGACCAGTAGAAAAAATACCTAGCTCAAGCCAGCCTACACTGCTGACTACAGAATCGTGGCCTATAGTAGTAATTTTAAGCAACAACTTTTGGGGTGATTTGTTATATAGCACAGGATGACTGAAAAAACATCTAGGTTGATTTGGTCACTTTCTCCCACTCAGCCACAAGAAATAATGACATAGTGACATTTACAACAACATGATGGACCTTGAGAACATTATACGAAGGTAAATCAGAAAAAGCTAAGAACTGTTAGGATTTCACACGTAGGTGGGATATAAAACTGAGACTCGGGGACATAGATAAAAGTGAAGTGGTTACAGGGTGGGGGAGATGTGAGGGGGTGGATGTGGGGGAGAGGGTGGGGAAAGGATGTGAAGAGGGACAAATTTAAGATGATAGAAAATGATCTGACTTTGGGTGATGGGTATACAACATAGTCAACAGTTCAAATGCTATAGAAATGTTTACCTGAAACCTATGTACTCTTATTGATCAATGTCACCCTGTTAAAGTTAATTTTCTAAATAAAATTTTAAAAATGAAAAAATAACTTGTCACTGACAGTAAAAAAAAAAGGAATTCCTTTCAACTACTATTTAGCATCTTGGGCACTCAATCATAAGATATATTTTTGCATGTTTTGTAGCATTATTTAATCTTTTAGGTGTCTTATTCTCCCCCTTGTAAGTTCCTTGTGAAGAGACTGTGCATTTTATATATTTATATCTCACCTATGTACAAACTGAACACACAATGACTATTTAGAAATAAATTTATACTTTTTCAGGGCTCAGTCATCAATCCTATCAATTAACATTCTTCATTTCAATGCATATTTTGACCATTAATTTTAAAAGCTTAAAAAAAGATTTGATAAGATGCAAGCCATAACATATAAAATCTATCTAAGCTATAAAGTGCAAAATCATGCACAGCATATGTATTAGGAACCATTTTATTGATTCATTATCAGACAATTACTTCTTGCAAACACATCAATAAAAGGGGGCACAAAGAAACAAGTTTGTAAGTGTAAAAGTTTCACAGCAGCAACTGTTTGATTTTCACCAGGACATTATTTTTCTCCCAAGACACATATTTCTCCTCTGTGGTTCGCAACCCTAATCTGACAGACTGCCAAAACACAAGGCTTCCATTCTAAGAATGTCACTGCCTTTCTCTTTGCTGTTCAATTAGATTTTGCATTGAACAGAGAAATTCCCTCGTGTTTCTTATAATAGTGCACCTGCTCCTTGGGAGATTTCCTCTTTTGACAAGATCATGCCTTAAATCTGGCAAGAAAAAAAATAGCTCCAGGCTTTCTCTTATAATATCAAAGACACTTGTTTGTATTAGATGTTTGTGTGGGTTTCCCTCCCTTTAAGAGCAGTAAAGCACTACTATGATTCCTTCCAAAACAACAGCACATACAAAGTTTCTTGGCCTCTGTTCTGCATTTCCACTGTACACCTGCACCAGAGCAGCTGCCTGGAGTTGTTAAACTGTGACACAGTAGACAGAAATTCATTTACTCTAATCACTACTCTTTGGACGTCAACACATGGTAAATATCAAAACAAATGCGTCATCATTTCAAATCCACTATCTTGTAACCTTTTGTCATGAAATGCTTGCTATGGAGAAAATAAAATTTATATTCAAAAATATCTCTGGCCTAACCTGTGGTGGTACAGTGGATAAAGCATTGACCTGGAATGCTGAGGTCACTGGTTCAAAACCCTGGATTTGCCCGGTCAAGGCACATATGGGAGTTGATGATGCTTCCTGCTCCTCCCCCTACCCTTCTCTCCTCTCCCTCTCACTCTTTCTCTCTCTCTCTCCTCCCACCTCTCTAAAATAAATAAATAATTAAAAAATTATATCTCTAACTGAGATATCCAAAGACTCTTAAGAGAAACACAATCTTTTTCTTTTTGATTCTAGATCTTGGAATTCTTACATGTTTGGTTATGTGTAATCTTCAGTTAATATCGCCTCCTGGAGAGACTTCTATGACTGCTACCAAAATGTCACATCTTTTTCAAATACTTTTGAGGACACCTTTAAGGTATCTCCCTGCACTCTAACCACGGTGCATGTCATTTACTATTGAGATGCATCAGAAATAGCCAATAGGCATTCTCTCCCAGATGTGAACATATTAGCATACTGCTTTTCTACACCTTGTTCTCTCTACCTTTTAAATTTTCAATATTTACAGGCCCTGGCTGGTTGGCTCAGCGGTAGAGCATCGGCCTGGTGTGAGGGGGACCCGGGTTCGATTCCCGGCCAGGGCACATAGGAGAGGCACCCAATTTGCTTCTCCAACCCCCCCCCTCCTTCCTCTCTGTCTCTCTCTTCCCCTCCCGCAGCCAAGGCTCCATTGGAGCAAAGATGGCCCAGGCGCTGGGGATGGCTCCTTGGCCTCTGCCCCAGGCGCTAGAGTGGCTCTGGTCGCTGCAGAGTGATGCCCCGGAGGGGCAGAGCATCGCCCCCTGGTGGGCAGAGCGTCGCCCCTGGTGGGCGTGCCGGGTGGATCCCGGTCGGGGGCATGCGGGAGTCTGTCTGTCTCTCCCCGTTTCCAGCTTCAGAAAAATACAAAAATAAATAAATAAATAAATAAATAAAATAAAATAAAATTTCAATATTCACAAATGAAATACAGGTTTCAACTGATTCCCAACTGGGATGTCTGGTCCACAATGAGAGAAATAGGTTTTTGCCTTCTTGCAGATCCAGCAAGTGGTGTTTGGAAATTATGTGTTTCGAGGGACACCTTGGAGAATTGACAGACTCTGCACACATGTAGTCCTCATAAACCTCCCCAGACAGCCCTTATTTCATTTTGCAAACTGCACCCTGGCCAGGCTCCACAGCACATAGTGTGTGGTGAGACTGTCCTGCAGTGATTCTTCCTTCCTTGGGGCTCTTTGATGGACACCTGTCAATAACAGCCAAGAGGAGTGGGGCCCAGCTACCAGGAAGTGAAAAATGGACACGGACAGTAAGCTCCCTTCATTAACTTTCCCAAGGAATGCTGTGTTCCCACAGGAAAAAACAACACGTTTCCTCTCTCCTAGCGGTCCATTGAAAATGAGCAACAATGCTGTTGCCTTTTTGTTTCCTAAAGACTTTCTTCTCTGCAAGCAGTAGCGTGTTCCTCAAAGAATGCTAGAATTTCCTGTGGAAACTATATGGCTGCCAGTAATGGCTCATAATTTTCCCTCTTTTCTTTTCATAAAAATGAAATAAACAAAATATGGCATCTGTCAATAGCCAAAATCCCAGTTCACCTCACTTACCACCTGCAGATGCAAGTCATCACCAGCAAAGGCCAAGAGAGAAACGTGCCCGGCTGTAATGGACACGGACCGGCTGGGGACGCAGCACTGCCGCGTAGGGAGGCGGACGAAGCCGGGCTGGACGGGGCAGACCGGACCCGAGATACTGATGAGCGAGGGGCTAGCCCTGGCCGGCAGCAACCCAGGTGTCCGTCTTTGGCGTCTATTACTATAGTAGGTTCTGTTATTATTACTATTACTTCACCCTTCGTTATCTCAGCTCTCAGGAGCCGCAGCACTGCCCATCCCTGTCTCCCTTACGGTCCGAGGTGGCAGCAAGAATAATGAGCACAGGAAACGGGCAAATGAAAAGAACAATCCTTTGGAAACCGAGGCTGGGGCTATTTCCCCCTTCTCCGGTGTAAAGCAGGCACCGCCGCTGTTACTATAGAGACCTTCCCCCCAAACCCTTTCTGCAGAGTCGCCGCCGCTACCCGAGCAGCCGGGACTCGAGGCACAAAGGGGGCCTGTGGGCTGGGGGAGCAGGGGCGACACCCGCCGGAGTCGCCCGCTGCAAACTTGGAAAGGCTCGGCCGCCCGCGCCGCCGCCCCTGCCTCCCTGCGGCGCCCGCCCTGAACCTGGACTCACCCGGGGCACCCGGCGCGCCGGCGGCTCCCGTGCGCGGACCGACTTACGGACCGACAAACGGACGGCGGCGGCGGGAGCAGCAAGAGCCGCAGCCGGAGCAGGCGGGCGGTGGAGGCGCTGCCGCGGCCCCGCTACGTCACAATGCGGCCGGCCGCCGGCGCCGCTCCCCCGGCCCCCCAAAGGGCGCGCGCGGGCGGGGGCAGCCCCGGGGCGGCCGGGCTCCGGGCCGGCGCGGAGGACGCTGAGCGCACGGCTGGGGCCGGGGGCGCGGCCGCCACTGCCCAGCCCGCGGGAGCCGCCGCACCCTCTGTCCGCCGCGCGCCCGGACCGGCGAGCCCCGCTCGGCCTGGCTGACAGCGCCCCTCCCGCCCTGCGCGCGGCGCCCCCGGCCCGGCGCACGCCCCTCCCTCGCCGCTTCCCTACCGCGACCCCCAGCCCGCCCGCCCGCCAGCGCCTGGCCGCGAACCTGCTCTTTCTTCTTCACCTCCGCGCGTTTACCTCTGCTGCCTTTGCTGCTCGGCAGCTGGGTTTCCCCTCCCTCCTACTTTTACCGCTTCCCTCGCTCTCCTCCGCCCCCACCCTGCCCACTTCGCGGCCTCTCCCCCTGGAAATGAAATCGCCCCTCGCGGTGATCCGTGCGCCAACCGCTGCCACCTCATTGGTCCCCTGACCATTCCTGGGTTCCAGCCGAAACAGGGCAAGGAGGGAAACGGAGCGTGGGCACGGTCCTGGGAAACTGCTGTGCTTCAGAGCTCCTGGCAGAGCATTTTGGGTTGGCACGGAGTCTTCAGCCCCCAATCCTGTCACCTACCCTCCCGCCCGCCCCGCTCGCCCCACTCGCCCCGCTCGCCCACCTCCGAGGACTTCGCCAAGGAGTGAAGGGCAAGAGGGTTCTTCTGCCTGAAAGGTTTTATGCTCGTGTGGGTGGTGAGCGGAGAAGACTTTGGTCTGAAATAACGGCTTTCTAATTCAGCAACGCTTATAACACCACTTTATTAACTTTACTTTTAGCGTCTTTCTTAATTATTAGGGCGGGGAGGAGGGGCGCACTGGATGAGGCGAGGGCAAGCCAAGAGTGACGACTGTCTCCTTCTTTATTTCCGAAATGAGTTTAGGGAAAAGTGGAAGCATTTATGGTTACATTGGCTCACGACCATTCGCTTTTGCCCTTTGGAAAGCTTTAAATGGTTTGAAGAAATCTCTTTCCCAGGAGAGATGACTCGGGGAAGTTCACTCAGCAAAGCCAGTGAGGGCGACACCGTTGTTCCAGGATGTGGCTGCTTGCCTGATGCTGACCCAGAGAAAAGTGTGAGGAAGCAAGTTTTGGTCCTTCTGTTTAGGGGTATCCTCTTTTCCTTGACGATTCCAGAAGACAAGAGTGGCGCTACGACTCTCGGAAACTCAGCTCTATCTGGTTTAGTGGAAATGGGAATGTGCAGCATGTGTGAGCCTGTCATTGAAAACATGTTACCGATAAAAAAGAAAGGACCTGGTGATTTAAAATCTGGGGTTCCTGGGATGAGTAGTGTAATATTGCACGCAGTGCCTCTGGAGTTTTTCAGGAAAGAGAAGGCGGGGGTGGGGGGGTGGGGGAGGGGTCCTTGCCCTGGACCTATTTGGACAAGACAATCAGGAGCCCTAGTTAACCTATAGTCACTGAAATGAGGACTGCCTGGACGGCCAGCAGAAGACATGCTTTTAATTTCACATGAATTTAATTCCATTTCCTACTGAGACACTGAATTTCTCTTTCTGCTTTTTGACATAAATAGCCAAAAGCATGTTCTGCAGTGTTGTAATTTGTTTACTGTAATTTATCATATATAAGATTTTAAGTACGTACATGGAATGTGGCTTCACAATTTTAAAAATACACATTATCCTTCAGTAGAAAATATAAAATCAAATGACATCATATGGCACTAAAAATACTTGAAAATATTGGCTTTAATTTGTGCACATCTGGTTAAAATAATTTTTTTTTCCCAGTATAAACTCTGAGAAAAGCACATCTTGCTTCCATCCAATAGATACGGATAGAATTGGTGTCGCCCTTGGCATGTTGTATAGGCAACATACTTTCATTGTCATCCTCTTAAATATTTTGACAGCCTGCTTTTTAAAAATCAAATATTAATTTATTGAGAGCAACCTATTGAAGAAAATTATAAATGAGTATCTCCTTCCAACTGCACTAATCATCTGCAAGCTCTAACAATGAGCCAGGTGTTAACTTTATTTAAATTGTTCAACAAGGAGAGACCCAATTATATTGCATATACAGAAAAAGGGTGATCCCTGGAAAGAAAGTTTTGTTTCTGCATAGCCAAAGGAATAAAATGTCATAGAGTTAGAGCAATCTCTGAGATGTCATTTCAGATATTTTCCCTTTTTTCATATAGATCTTTTGTTATGGTTTATTCTGTTTCTGACATGTTTTTGATTACATATTTATCATTGTTTCCATGATTATTTTTACACTATGATTTACATGCTTATATTAACTCTCTTTTTTTTTTTACATTTTTTTATTAACTTTTTTTAGAGAGAGGAGACAGAGAGAGAGAAAGAGACAGACAGAGAGAGGAAAGAGATAGAGAGAACAGAGGGAGGAGCAGGAAGCATCAACTCCCATATGTGCCTTGACCAGGAAAGCCCGTGGTTTTGAACTGGCAACCTCAGCATCCCAGGTCAACGCTTTTACCCACTGTGCACCACAGGTCAGGCCTATATTAACTCTCTTACACAGGTTGAGAATTTGCTTTTGCTTGGACTGTTGGTTGGTTTGCTTCTCTTATGTCAAATCATAATCTTGCCAAATCATAAGCCACAAATTGGTACAACCAAAGTGTGGAAGTAGTAAAAGACTTGGGTTGAAACAGAGATGCTAGATTTTAGATTGGATGGGCCTGACCTGTGGTGGCGCAGTGGATAAAGCGTCAACCTGAAATGCTGAGGTCGCCGGTTCAAAACCCTGGGCTTGCCTGGTCAAGGCACATATGGGAGTTGATGCTTCCTGCTCCTCCCCCTGTTCTCTCTCTATCTCTCCCTCTCTCTTTCCCCTCTCTCTCTAGTAAAAATGAATAAAATCAAATCTAAAAAAGTAAAAAAAAAAAAGTAAATAAATAGATTTTAGATTGGATGGAATGAAAGGCAGCTTCCTGGCTTTTTATCAAGCCAAAAAAACTATTCAGGGGTTTCTTACTACTAACTAGGCTCTGATAATCAGTTTTCTAATCAAGCAACTGCCTCTATAGCCTTGTTAGTAACAATGAAATGATTTAGCAACCGCAGCTGCTGGACCATTTGCCCCCTTTTAGAATACCTCCTGCTCATGCCTGCCACAACAGGAGTGTGCACTGCTCAGAGTACTTAGAGTATTTCTGATTCATGTCCATTTCTTATCCCCTACTATTCAATTGTCAGTTCCCATCAAGGTGCCAAGAGAGGTCATAGTACTTATATTTAGATTTTCAACACTGAGCACATTTTTAAACTCAAGAGTTAGCTACTGAAAATAATTACCACATCAGTGCATTTCACTGTATATCATCTGCCAAACAGCTGCCATGTAATTGTTCATTCAATTATTACAATTAAACATCTGCCTCTCTCCTTTTACCCAGTTTCCACAATATATCTTGTGCACAAAAATTGGGTAAACCTGCTATAACATTGCTAGTGATCAAGTTAGATTTTTTTTTCTATTCTTTAAGGGTAGATTTTGCTTAATAAAATATCTCACTCAATATTAAAGGCAAAGATTATTTATTCTCATTGAGGTTCTTTCTGATTTCTGGTTGGGAATGATATATATGTTCTCTTGGGCCTGACTATTCTTTTTTTCTGGAGTCATTTGTTTTCTTTGCTTGTGCAAATGTATGTAAGTAATTGTGTTTGTTTATTTTTTAAATCAAGAATCAGATCATACTTCTTAAGTAAATGTGATTGCATCAGTCAGGATAGGTTAGATTATGCTGTGGTAACAACCCCAAATTTCCAAGGAGTAATAAAATTTCTCACTCTCATTAGATAACAATCCCAGATCACCTGCAACTCTGTTTCATGTCTTTTTAACATCCCAGCCCAATGGAACAGCCACTGTAAAGCCAGTAGTCACGGCCTCCGTCACAGCCGCCTGGCCCGTGCAGGTTCGCATTTGATTCGGACAAACGGATATGAAACTGCAGAGCCAAGAACTGGTGGGCCATTAGCTTTAATCCTAGCTTGCACTTGGCGGGCAAGTAAAAACACACAGTGGGAAAACACTTCCCTTTCCATTCAAGGATCCTAAAGCCACTGACTTTCTCCGTCCTTTCCTAGAATCAAAGGCTTCCCCAGCCTTGTTCACCTCTGTTCCCCATCTCCTTCTCTCTGCACACCTCCATATTGCTCCCTGCCTCCTCTCCAACCATGTGGCCTCTCTCCTGCAACAACGTAGTCTCCTCTTCTCTGACAAAATGACCTCCTAGCTCCTCCTTTTAAACCTTTCATCGTGAAAACCCTCCTCTAGCACACATTAGCATAACCAAGCTCCTTTCCGAACAGGAAGGTAATCAGCCGCCCCACGTGGGCAGCGCCATTTTTTTTTTCTTTGTATTTTCTGAAGCTGGAAACGGGGAGAGACAGACAGACTCCTGCATGCCCCCGACCGGGATCCACCCGGCACGCCCACCAGGGGAGACACTCTGCCCACAGGGGGCGACGCTCCGCCCCTCCGGGGCGTCACTCTGCCGTGACCAGAGCCACTCCAGCGCCTGGGGCAGAGGCCAAGGAGCCATCCCCAGTGCCCGGGCCATCCCCACTCCAATGGAGCCTTGGCTGTGGGAGGGGAAGAGAGAGAC
Organism: Saccopteryx leptura; assembly: GCF_036850995.1. Classification (NCBI taxonomy): domain Eukaryota; kingdom Metazoa; phylum Chordata; class Mammalia; order Chiroptera; family Emballonuridae; genus Saccopteryx; species Saccopteryx leptura. The sequence continues at coordinate 180,346,519 of NC_089506.1, read as the reverse complement.
AGAGAAGAAGGAGGGGGGGTGGAGAAGCAAATGGGCGCCTCTCCCATGTGCCCTGACCGGGAATCGAACCCAGATCCCCCGCACGCCAGGCCGACACTCCACCGCTGAGCCAACTGGCCAGGGCCGGTAACGCCATTTTTAACAATAAAAGTGAGCAAAACCAAGCAACAAAATTTTACAAACTTATTTGCCCACAGCCACTAACAGCAATATTATTATTCATTCCAGTGAGGGAAAGAGATCTCTGGAGGATCTTATACCAGGAACTGAAAGCTCCAGCTCAGTAGTTACACATGTCATTTCTTCTCTCAACTCATTAGCCAGAACTAGTCATGTGGCTCCACCAATCACAAGATGACAAGGATGTGCATCTTACGATATAGCCAGAATCTTTGGTAAATTATAGGCTGAGGAAGTATGAACATATTACATGTCATTGGAGATCTTATATGTCAGAGAAAAAAATTGAGCATTTTACATAAAAGCCATAGAGCTTAAGCACGGAAAGAGATGCTGAAAAGTATAAATTCCATAGCAGTTTTACATTTTGAAAGAAAAAAAGAGTAACTGACAAAGAATGATTAGGAACCCAGTTTTGGGGGTTTTTTTTTTTTTTTTAATTTTTGGGTTTCACAGAGAAAAGAATGATTATAGAAATATGTGGTTTTACCCAGTTTTCCACCTAATTATAGGGCATGCTGTCATGTTCACTTTCTTTTCCATGTACACACCTTCCTTATCTTTGATTTCTTCTTTACATCATGCTCACCTTGGTGCATCTCTGCATCTCTGCCTGAGCTGAGTGTGACTAGGAATTTCGCATTTCTTGCCTGACCTGTTTTCTATGATCACCCCTTCCCTTTCCAATGATTATTTTTAATAGATAAAATGGCTACTCAGCCACCATCTTTCTTAAGAACAATGCAGGCCTGAAGGAAGAAGAAGGACTTGCTTACTCAGTAATCTGGCTCAGACCTCCCTTGCAGCTGGATGCTGATAAGGGACAATTGGATCAGGGTGCAAACTATTTAGAAAAACTGTGGCACCACTCCCAACCACAAAAAGAAGAAGCTATCTTGCAACTGCCTTTGCCCAAGGCCCTTTGACGAATCCATGTAACCCCTGCCCCATCCTTCCCTTGATGCTGACAGGGCTTAGTCTGTCTCAGATCACCTACTCCCAGGCATTTTAAAATAAGTTTTCCCTTTTAAACACACTAGCCTTGTGTTTTCGGTTCAACCTGCAGTTTCTACTTTTGAATTTTTCTTCAATGTTTCTTCTTTTCTCTCCTGCTGGGGCAAGTTTTACCTTTTTGCTTCATCTTAGCACTTCTGATAAAGTTAAAACAGTCCAGCAGCTTAGCTGCTTATAATATAGCATCTTTAATAAAATATTTGGTAGAAAAGAAATTTTATGGATTTTTAATCAGATTCACTGTAAAGCCAGTAGCCACGGCCACCATCACAAGCCACCTGGCCGGTGCAGGTTCGCATTTGATTCGGACAGACAGTAATGAAACAATGAAGCCAAGAACTGATGGGCCATTAGCTTTAATCCTAGCTTGCACCTGGCGGGCAAGAAATACACACAGTGGGAAAACACTTTCCTTCCCATTCAGGGTTCCCAAAGCCACTGACTTATCCGAGTTTCCTGGAATCAAAGGTTTCTACCTCACCAGCCTTATTCACCTCTGTTCCCTATCTCCTTCTCTCTGCACAAACTCTGCACAAACTGGCTTCTCCTTCAGCACTCTGCCATCTTGGCTGCTTCTCCTCTCCTCCATGTGGCCTTTTTCTGCTCTCCTCTCTAATGTTAATCTCAGGAATCGAGAGAGTGCAAGCTCTAGGTCTGCCCCACTTTATAGTATAAAAATCAAAACCTTTAATCCAATATACAAACAAGGAAGTCTCTGATACAAAGTCACTTATCTGAGGCATAATGAGATTCCTCATGAGAGTGCACCACCCCACATCATACAATCAGTCAAGGGTGTGGGGAAAAGCATAGTCTTCAAACTCAGCCTTAGGCTATAATGACCCGGCCTGCTTACAGCCTGTCCCCCACACCCAATGCAAACTATAAACGAGCAAACCTATATATCATATTTACAAACTTATTTGACCAACATTCACCAAGACTATCCTGGGATTTCAATTAATCCTATTACCATGCTTTACCTAATCTTACAGATTATTGGAAGTTCACTGGTGGTTTTTTTTTATTTTTTTAATGGAAACAATTCTGTCATGTGCAATCAGATGACTAAATGTCTTGTTCTGAAACAGGCTGGGAGGAAATTCAAAGACATCTCACACAGGGGCTAAGAGTTTTTGGTTAATCATCTGAGTTGGGGCCTGATCTTATCCCTTGTGCCCCTCTTTCATAATGAGTTGCCAGCAGACAGCACAGTGCATCTACAAAGTTGAGGGGATACCCTAATCAAACTGTATTGGGGCCGGCAATATATAAGTTTCATTACTGGTTTTACACTTACTTTAACCTGATAGCTGGAGTTTTGCAGGTTAGCACTTAATTCTACCTGAGCTTAACATGGGCTCACTCTTCACCTTGGCCCTGAGAGACTGTCTTAAGCTTCATCCTCCAACCTTCAGTTTTGATTTAAAAGTGGTACTGGTATTTCTGCAGCAAACTGAGCCCAGTAGATTGACCTCTTTTTCTAGTGGTTCCACCCACACTGTCTTTAAACAGGTCATTGTTGTTTTTTTCCTGGATATTTTTTATAAAAAGCCTTTTCCCTCCAGGATAGCTTGTTGCCTTCCAGTCCATCTGAATTAACTCCCCTTGGATTGTATCATATCTCCCTAACTGACCACTGATGCCTCTAGTCTGAATCAGGTTACTTTTGACCATGATCGAATCTGCCTGAGCCCTGCCGTCTCAGAAATGCCCCCAACTTTTTGTGTTCCAGGAAATGGCGTACTGCAAAGTCACCTCCCCATATTGCTTTGATAAACTCATGGTTCACTCTTTCTCATGACTTCATAAGATTCACAGATAACTCTCTTGTTTACCTATGTCAAGGCCAAACAGACTTTTCCCCTTCTGCCTGAACGTGCTGACAAGACCAAACACAGACCCTCCAACTTTCCATTCTTTGTCTCATGAATGAATAGCTGAGATTAGAGCTGTTTTTCCCTCTGAAACTTTTGAGACGCAGAGAAAAATATTTCCTGTTCAGCTAACTGACCTAGACTTCCCCTGATTGCAAAACAATATCAATGCAAAACCCTACCTGTAACTTGTCTATTCCTCCCTATAAACGTGTAATGTAAAATCACCCTCCAGAAACACTATGATAGTCAGATTGAGGGTGTTCTTGCTATTGCAAGAGCCTAAATCAAATCAATCATACGTGTCTGATTTTTGTCTTTGAAACAGCCTTTGAATTGATGTGATGGATATGTTATTTAACCATAAAAATGGTTATTTCTAAGCAAATCAGAAAAAAACAGGAACTTCAGGATTCCATACATTGGTGGGACATAAAAGCGAGACTAAGAGGCATGGACAGGAGTGTGGTGGTTACGGGGGGTGGGGGGAGGGAAGGAGGGAGAGGGGGAGGGGGAGGGGTACAGAGAGAACTGGATGGAGGGTGGTGGAGGACGATCTCTCTTTGGGTGATGGGTATGCAACAGAACTAAATGACAAGATAACCTGGAAATGTTTTCTTTGAATGTATGTACCCTGATTTATTGATGTCACCCCATTAAAATAAAAATTTATTTATATAAAAAATGGTTATTTCTAAGGAAATTTTTATATAAACATTTTTGTCTAGAAGGGAAGTATCTTACATTCTACAACAATAACTAAGCAGTGTTTAAAATCCTTCAAATTGTACAGCCTTATTATTCAACGTTTTCCTAATTTTTTGTTTTGCTTTGTTTTGTTTTTTCCTATCAGTGAAATGAGTAGCCCTTCTACGTCATAGTATTCAACTTAAGGATAAATGAAAATGCTACACAATTACCAAAGGGTCAGCATGTGAGCTTTCATAACATGGTGTGTATATAATATCTCAGTAATGAAATACTCAGCCAAATTCTCTATGCTATACCATGGGATCAATATATTTTTCAGAGCTTTCAAGTTAGTAATTTGCCTGCTGGGTTACACTACTTTCCAACTTGGGCTAATAAAACAAATAATTTTTAAAATGGAGGCCCAGGATGGGTGGTTCAACAATTGGTATATCCTACAGTTTAAAGATTGTTTAGGAGAGAGGAGGGGGGAGAGAAGAGAAGAAAGGGGGAAAGAATGGGAGAGAAAGAGAGACCCTCTTAGAGAGGAGCCCTGGCCTTTCCCTCCCGCAAGGATTCCCTAATACCGTACAGGCCAATGTGCATAATACCAAACATTATCTGGGGCAGTCCGACCCAGACTGGCAGTTGTCTTGCTGCTTTCCATTTTCAAGGAAGAGAGAGAGAATTCATTTAAGATTGGGAAACTATGGCTGGGAGGTCTTGGTAAATTTCTATTCTGCAAGCATGGAGTATTCATAGGCAAGGATACATTAGACACTAGACACTTCACACGTGTTGCATAAACACAGATTAAATCTCTAACTGGAGGTTTTGGTATCTGAAATGAATTTGATTAGGCTGATTTAAAAAGGAATGCAGATCAGCTGAGTGTGGTTAAATGATTTGAAGAGGAATGCAGGTCAACTTCCGAACACCATGCCACATTCACATGGACCTGCCATAGTTGCAGAATATGAGACTCATAGAAACAAATTCCATTGATTACTTATCATTGATTATTGTACTGTATGTTCAATTGTATCTGGTCCTATAGGCCAGTGGTCCCCAACCTTTTTTGGGCTATGGACCGGTTTAATGTCAGAAAATATTTTCACAGACTGGCCTTTAGGGTGGGATGGATAAATGTATCACGTGGCCGAGACAAGCGTCAAGAGTGAGTCTTAGACAGATGTAACAGAGGGAATCTGGTCATTTTTTAAAAATAAAACATCGTTCAGACTTAAATATTTATATAAATAAAATGGAAATAATTTATTTATTCTTTCTCTGGGTTGGGGTTGGGGCCCAGGGGTGGGGGACCACTGCTATAGGCAACTACAAAATCTTCCTCCTTCATCTTGATAATAATTTTATTATAGCATATAATTTGTGCTTTGAATATTACTATGATATATATCCACTTGGACTCAGAGTTCTGTTGTCTTTACACATAATTCACCTTTAACTCACCTATTCTACCTGGAGACCAAAAACAAGCATTTTGAGATGATTGGATACCCATGGCTATGAAATGAGACAAAGGGATTTAGAACCTGTGGGGATTAAAGCTATAATGAACTAGTCTCCGGCTTTATATTTAAGCAGTTCTAGTAGGTTAACTTTTCCCTGTTGGACAAGCCATGCAAAGGCATAGAATTGGTTACCTCTAATTATCAGAAGAGAGCTGTTAGTGAATGGAATGGATAAATAATTATAATTGCCACTGTTCCAAACCACAATAAATCCTATTTCCAAACAGCTTTGGGGAAGAAACAGTAGATCTGAAAATTAAGCAGTGTTTTCTGTCTTTAGATATGACTGTCTTGTGAGTTTTATTTTCTCAAGTTATAGCTCCCAGTTTCCAATTCCTCAACCTAGGGATATATGGTCCTTTTTAGAAGACAATGAGAAAAGTTAAATAGATACTGAATTGGATGAGAAAAGCTGCTGATTGATGGAAAAAAACATTCCTTTCAAATCATGGGAAATGTTTTAAATGTGGATTATAGAAAGAACAGAGAAAAATATAATTTTTTGATAGACTAAATGGTTTTAAATTCAAAGTCCAAGGTGTCCTTGGAGTATAGAGGGTAAGGTTACTAATTAAGGCATCAGACTCACTGGGTTTAAATCCCAGGTTCATATTTTACCATCTCCAAAGTTTTTTAATGTGTCCAGGTCTTAGTTTCAGTAACTACAAAATGATATGTCAATAGTACCTCCTTTGAAGAATTGTTCTTATGATTAAATAAGCTAATATTCTAAGAGAATTTAAAGTAGAACCGAGAACAGAGCATTCACAAGTATTTGCTCAATAAATGAACTTGAGAAAGCTGATGGCACCTCGTGAATTCATTGGCAATATGGACTCCGGCTCTGAGTTTTGAGTCCTGCCTTGCTGGCTATAAATATCCCTGTTTCACTACTTGTATCATGGCATTAAATAGACCTAGACTTCTTTGCTTCTTAAACAATAGTAATAGTACATCTTGGTTCCTTATGAGGTCTGTATGTATTTGTCCTCAATCCTACTTTTATTACAATCACTTAGGTTATGTAAAATGTTATTTGTAAACATAACAGTTTATGTTTTATTATTGTGATTGGTTCTCTGGCAATTTAAGAATTTTAAAGATTTCGATCCTCTAATTTGATATTTAACATTGGTTTATATTTTTTTCCCCAGACCTCCAATGATGATTTGATTAACAATTCAGGAATAGATTAATTTTTTTTATAAAAATAAAACATCTTTAGTGAGAGGAGTATCATTGGCATTTTAACTCTAGAGCTGTCAGTATGACTTGATGTGTTTACCATTAATCTGACATCTGGGGAAAATGCAGTTCTTGGGAAAATACAGAGTACTTGGTTGTGCATTTATTCAGAAAATAGTTTTTTGGGTTTTTTTTTATTTACTCATTTTTAGAGAGGAGAGGGAGAGGCAGAGAGAGAGAGAGAGAGAGAGAGAGAGAGAGAGAGGAGAGACAGAGAGAGAGAAGGGGGGAGGAGCTGGAAGCATCAACTCCCATATGTGCCTTGACCAGGCAAGTCCAGGGTTTCGAACCGGCGACCTCAGCATTTCCAGGTCGACGCTTTATCCACTGCACCACCACAGGTCAGGCCCAGAAAATAGTTTTTGAGCACCTTCTGCACACTGGGTACTGTGCTAGTAGTTTAGGATATTTGGGGTATACAGAACAGACACACTAAACCCCTTATAGATAGTTAATAAACAAGTATATTTTAGTGTTGCAAAGAGCTTTGAGGTAAAAAAGCAAATTGCTGTGGAAAAAACTACAGCGGGCATCTAATGTAACACTGGGTGGTCGGGGAAGGCCTCTGAGGTGTGAAGGATAGAAAGCCAGCCCCGTGGACAGGGAGAGCAGAAGAGTTCTAGCAAAAAACCCAGCTTGGACTGCTGAGTGGCCATCCACCTACCACTCAGAAACCAAGAGTGTTCAGAATAGTTAAATAACTCTGTGATCTAAGGAGAGTCGTGTGCAATCTGCCTCTTGGACTAGTACGACAGACGAATAAAACAATCATCAACAATACCATTAACCATCCAGTAGGGAAACACGGGTGGAAATGATGACATATTAAAATGCTTACAAATTGTCTGTGGGCACAACATTACTGCATACTGCTTACGCCTCAGAAGCAAGTCTTCAGAGAAACTTGCAGCTCCTACAGCATCCTCCCTGGCAGGAGGATCAAGCAGTGCTAATAGAAATATGTAGCCAAAGTGGAAGAACATTGATTGTTCCAAAACCTTGGAGAGTTGAGATAAGAACACAAAATATAATACAATTTAAGAGCAAGTCAGGTAGCAGGAAATTATGAAGATGATAAAAAAAAAGTCTATGAGACTCACAAACAAGTAGACACGTTCTAATAATTTTGCCATTTGATGTGACTTTTAACTTAAGAATTGAGACCTAGAAATGTGGAGCACTTTCTTTCACTCTAACCTCCCACATTTTCTAAAACCTGTCAGGACCTTGGCAATGACTTTTAGCAGCGAGATTGACTAGGGGAAAAGAATGTGCTATCTTGGTAAGATTTGAGGAAACAGAGATTTTGGGGGAAAAAAAATTCTATTGTTCAAAGCATCCTGAACTACTCAGAACTACAGAGTATTATATAAAAGCATAACAAGTCCACAACCAATAACTTAAGTGTAGCCTACATGGTCCCCTAGGGCTTTACCCTTCAGTACACTACCAGAGGTAATTATTGAGCATTTACACAGTGGCTGGTCAAAAACCCTTCAAATGTTAGAGTCACACAAGATTTCAGGCTGAGTATAGAAAAAAGAATGTAAAGTATATTATTAACTGTGTAACGTTTGGATATACTGGATGAAATAAAATATTGAAAATTACTTTCACCTGTAATTTTTTTATCAAGCTACCTCAAAACTTAAAATCACGTATTTCACTTGCATTCTATTTCCAATTGGACAGCTCTGTTCTAGGAAATGTGAAAAATCACCTCCATCACACATGCTCCCTAAACAGCCATTCTAAACCATTCTGTCCAAATGGATGGCAGCAATGTCAGAGGCAAAACAGGTGGCTAACCAGCTACGGGTTGAGGAGGAATGTAGCAGATGGATATGACAGTTACATAGCCTCGGAAAAATTGATGCTTGGTAGAAGACTCATCAGTAAGTGTTGGAAGGAAACTACTGATGTGTTCTGTAGATGTTCCCAGAAAAGGAAACCAGAAAAACGGAATAAAACAACCACACATTACTACTCCATCCTGTCTCCCATGACTGAGGGACTCAGAATATCTTGTCTTTCACCTTGTTTGTGCTCTTATGTATTTATTTATTTATTTAATTGTATTTATTAGAGTGACTCTAGTTATTATAATCATACAGGTTTTAGGTGTCCAAAGTCACAAGACATCTCTTTATACTGCACCTGCATATTTCTCCAAACCCATTCCCAACCTCTCTCACCCTCCCTCCAAAACAAAACAAAACAAGCAGAAAATAAGCCTTTGCAATCCAGAGTTAGGGCATCCAGGGTGTATTCTGCATACTTCATGACAATAGCCCCATTTCATGTAGACTATAAAACAGATGTTGATGAGGCTTAGTGTGAGCTGAGGATAGAGAAAACACTACTGTATCTTCATACTTGGCCAGAGGAAAAAATCTTTTCCCTTGAAAAGATTTATGTAAATGTATGTATGCCCTTAGCAAACTAGCTAATATGTCAGGCTTCAAAGCAACCAGACTGTATACACTTACTGTTTTACTAATCCTCTGGTTTCCCTTGTTTTAAAATGGTTACAGAAAAGTCCATTTTTGAAAATTCTGCCCTTGGCTTTAACACTTGGCAGAGTTGCTCACTGTCCTCTGTTCTTCCTTGTGTTAGTTATAAAGCTGTTTGTCATCTCTAGTATCCGGAACACCTGCTTTTTTTAAAGGACTGCTGGCTCAGGGAACAGAACATAACTTATTTTTATGCAAAAACTCGCCAGCTCAAGCCTTTTAAAAATCCTGTCTAAAACAGTGCATTTTCGTTCGCCTTAACCAAACAAGGTTATTTCAAAAATTGGAATATTTTATTTTGCCAGTTTCCTTTTGAGGTAAATCATTGGAAAGCAAGTGACAGGACAGTTGGACAAACCAGAGAAAGAGCCTTTTGCTCATAACAGGATTGACAGGGATGAAAAACACAGGCAATCCTGTCTTCCAATCCAGGGAGAGATTTTAAAAAGACTGTACAGAAACCTAAGGCGGGAAACCTTTTAAGAATTTAGGAAGACCAAGAAGATGAGGGAGGTTCTGTTACTTCATTCAAATAGTCACACGTTTAAACCATCATGTTTAGGCCCTGGCCGGTTGGCTCAGTGGTAGAGTGTCGGCCTGGCGTGCGGGGGACCCGGGTTCGATTCCCGGCCAGGGCACATAGGAGAAGCGCCCATTTGCTTCTCCACCCCCCTCCTTCCTCTCTGTCTCTCTTTTCCCCTCCCGCAGCCAAGGCTCCATTGGGGCAAGGATGGCCCGGGCGCTGGAGATGGCTCCTTGGCCTCTGCCCCAGGCGCTAGAGTGGCTCTGGCCTCAGCAGAGCGACGCCCCGGAGGGGCAGAGCATCGCCCCCTGGTGGGCAGAGCGTCGTCCCTGGTGGGCGTGCCCAGTGGATCCTGGTCGGGCGCATGCGGGAGTCTGTCTGACTGTCTCTCCCCGTTTCCAGCTTCAGAAAAATACAAAAAAAAAAAAAAATCATGTTTAGTGTATATCTGTTGTCTTTGCCTACTTAGCAGATCTTTTCTCTTCTTGAAACAGCTATTCTCTTCTTCTCCTGGAAACACCCCCTTCCTCACTTGATAGATTGGCTTATTGTTTGAGCTACCTCCTTGCCATTGGGTTAGGCACGTGGCCAAGACTAGCTAGTCAGAGTCTCTCATCCTCTTGGCCATAGTGTTTGCACAGGGATGGGGTGATTGGCAGGAGCTGTTGCGATAGAGATATTCATTCTTGTCCTCTTAGGGTGATTAGGTTGTTCCTCTGAGTAATGTAAGGCTAGGGCCGCTGCGGCTGCCATCTCTACTACCCTGAGGGGACAGCCTGATTGAGAATGAAGCCAACGTAGAGAAAAGCAGTACTGAGAGGTGTGACACAAAGAAAGTTCGGATGAAAAAATTTAAAGCCCTGAATTTCTTATATGATCACAAAATTTCCACTCAGCCTTCTTTTTCGACATAAGCTGGTTTGAGCTGGGTTTTCTGTTTCTGGAAATCAAAAGATTCATAACTAATTGACTATGTGAAGTGCAAATAAAAACTGTGTAAAAAGAGAGAAGATAAGGGAAAAAAATAATAAGGGTCTCTCAAATGGGGGAAGAAGAAAACTGAAAATGATTAAAGATAATTTCTCTTTCTTTTTTCTTAACGTGTTAGTAGAAGTTACAAACACACACACACACATGCACACATGGATATTCTAAAGAATATCAATCTTAACTTACCCACTAGAATTGTATACCAACTTAAAAAATACAATAAAATTAACCTTTCCTGACAGAGAATGTAGCCTGCATGCAAAAGTGTAAAGTTTTGACCCATACCTCTCAGCTGTTTCCATATTATCTAAATAAATATGTATTGGCTATTTTTAAAAATTAATAAAATAATATATACCCATTTAAAATATATATATATAAGTAGTAAAGAAGTCAATTTGTTAAAAAATAAAAATCCAAATCTTACGTTTCAAACCTCGTCTTCAAGTTCGTCTTCGAGTGTGCTCTTCCAGATTCTTTGCTTGTGTATATTAAAAAGTATTTCTTTTTCTTTTAATAAGATATGGAACCAATATAATTATTTTTAAACAATTAAAAGCATTTTACAGACATCTTTTCATGCATAAACATTTAGGTCCACCTCACTTTATTTAGTGGCTGACTAATATTTCAACATATTAAAAGAAATATTAGTCTGTCTAGTTTTTTTTTGCTCTGTTTTGCTTTTGTTATTAGATCCACTGATATAATATCCTTCAATATACCCTTAGTCATCTTAAAATGATGATGATTTTTATTTCTGTTACAGCAGTTTCCTAACCACAAACAATGAACTAATGATCAAGACAAAGGCCAGTTAAAGTCTTCATCTTGCACACATCCTTATGTCTGTCCACACTGGGGATGATGAAATAGGCAGCAGCGAGGTGGGATTTGAAGTGTGACATGAGAAGAAACATCCACATAATTTATCTGATCCAGGATGGGTGAGGTCTGCGCTTACAATCACAAATGCACAATCGCTTTCTCTAGTGTTTGTGCATAACATTCAAATCATGCTCCGAGTACACAGGTCTTGGCAGATGACTGACCTCTTAACCTACATCTCTTGCCATTTTTATTGTCAGCTTCTGTCAATTACCACACAAAGACAGTTAGTAAAACAGTTCTTCACCTTCTGGCAGATGTCTACTGTCCATTTGTCTAGATCAAGAGGCTTACAAGCACCTCTAATTCCGAACTCTGCGGGGGCGCTGGAGTCCTGGAAAGACTGACAATACAATTGTTCCTCTTCTATCAGTCCAGTGGACAGGGTTCATTTATTTTACCTTTTGCTTTGAATGCCTTTCCAAGGAGACTTCTAAAATTTTAAAAATAACTTTTCTTTTTGCTGTGGTACAATTATTAAACCGGCAGATAGTATCAGCCCATTTTGGGGGTGAGGGGTGCTTTATGATGCTTCAGGTTGCTGAAGCCTGACCCAGGGACCTGTAATATTTTCCCCAACCTTCTCCCAGCGAGAAAACTTCTTGTGGTGGTTTATCACCTGGCTTAATTTTCTTTCCACTGGCATTTTTATGCCTGAAGGCAGGGAGATAAAAAATGTGCTGACTGATGTGCAGCCCTTGTTCTCAGATAACCTGAACTGGGCAGGACAGGCAGGTGCCTTTGTGATCCCAGAGAGGAAGCGGGGTCGACTTTCACTTCTGTTTTTATTGTTTTCCCCGGTTCTATTTAAAATGTAACAAAATAACACGAGATAATTTTGTAATAAAATCTCCCATTGTAGCAGATATTTTGCCAAAAAACCACTGGCCAGTTAAAAGAGCAAGCCCTGATTTTTTTGCTAACAAGAAAGATGAACTCCTGATGGCAGATTCTCGTGTGATACTGGAATGCAGAGGAGCATCTGGAGCCCAAGGCAGCAAGACCTCTGGGCCTTCTTCAGTTTTACTTTGTTTGGCAATCAGCAATGAGTCCTAAATGGCTGCCATCAAAGCAGGGCTAGTACTTGACAGCAACATTATGGGGCAGGCCCAGTACATGTTCGCTACCAACCAACTCATTTCACTTCAACTACCCTCTATCTCTGATAATAAGCCCTAACTTCCCCTTGCCTCCAGAAATTAACTGTCCTCACCGTGGCCTGGGCTGCCTAGGACCACGCTTTGTTCATAGAGCTGGGCTATGTCCTACCTCTCAGACTTTTCTGTCTCCATCCAACACTTGGCACCAAAATATATTTGTCTTGTGCCCTACTCCCCTGGATCTTAATAGGATCTGAAGGGAAGCTGATAGAATCATACAAGTGAGGTCATTGGTAGGTACATCTCTTGGGTAAAATGTGCAATTAAGAGCTTCCTCCTGAATCTGGCTAGGATCCTCTTTGTGCAAATGGAATGAGTATTATGGTGGGGCTTTAAAGAACTCTCTTGTGGAGGGTATTCAATGCCAGAGTTGCTTAAAGAAACTCCTCAAGCCTGACCAGGCAGTGGTGTAGCGGATAGCGCATTGGACTGGGATGCAAAAGACCCAGGTTTGAGACCCCGAGGTCGCCAGCTTGAGTGCTGGCTCATCTGGTTTAAGCAAAGTTCACCAGCTTGGACCCAAGGTTGCTGGCTTGAGCAAGGGGTCACTCAGTCTGCTGTAGCCCCATGGTCCAGCACATATGAGAAAGCAATCAATGAACAACTAAGGAGCTGCAACGAAGAATTGATGCTTCTCATCTCTCTCCATTCCTGTCTTTCTGTCCCTATCTATCCCTCTCTCTGACTCTTACTCTGTCTCTGAAAAAAAAATAAAATAAACTCTTCAAAGCACGTAATGAGGCGGCTCGCTACCACACCAACTTAACCTGGCCTTCAGCCTTCTGCTGTTTTGACAAGGAAATTCAAGGAATATCCTAACAGAACTGCACTATGCCTTCATAGTCCTTGGGTCTTCTCCTCATCGCAGGTGAGCATTCTCCAATGTAAGGCAGGCTCTTGTCATTTCACAAGTCAGGTAGTGAAAGATCACGTTGTTTGAGATGAGCACATTTCACTGAATAGTTTTCTCACACTTATGTTTCACCTCCTCCATGGCTAACCTGTCTTGTAGAGGGCACACAAGGGGCCAGGTATGCCATTTCTACAGAATCTCATTTAAATTCCTACCATGTTATGTTCAACAAAGAATTCAAAAGATACACATGTCAGGTCAAATTGGTATAAAGAAGATAGCATTATTCCATCTGAACAAAACATTCAATCATTTCTTTTGTCTCTTGTGTTTTTAACTCAATTCATTTTTTTTCTGATACCTTCAAATTCACTGTTTCATATGATGATTTTTTTCTTTAAATAGTATAGATTCTATGCAGTATTTCAATTTTATTTTCCAAGCATCAGCTGAAGATGCAGTATGTGACATAAGTGATTTTGATTAAGATCAGAGGGAAGAGAAGTTAATCTAAAGCTCTTATGGAAGTGATCCGTTTCTCTGTATTTCTAAATATAAATAAAAATTCATTTCACATACTGCAATATTTTACTAAATTTAATTGATTATTCTATGATGAATATTTCTATTTCCATTGTGTTCTTTTATTAGGTAGTTTAGAACAGCCAACTAATATTCTATTACCAAGAATAAATTTTCCTGGCTACTTAACTATTTTGGACATGGCTATATATAAACACAGTACTTTCTAATTTTTCCATAGGTGAAGACCTTTGTTCAATTCACTTAGCTTTAGCACAACATAAAGAAAATTTATAGGTACATTAAATGTTCATTTTATGTTCAGTGAAGTAGCTATTTGAAGGATAAAGAACAATTGTAAACTTTGATTTGGATTGGATCAAGACCTTGTAAATCATTATAAAAGAAAAACTTTATTTACTTTTCAGTCAATTAAATATGTTTATGTTCAGGAGAGAAGAATTACACAATAGGGGAAAATTTCACATCTCAAAAAAATATAATGAAAATGAGATTGCAGTTGTAAATTCCTAATTAGGGGATCTTAATGTTGGTGACCAGGACAATAGGAACAAGCTAACTGGCAATGTAAGAAAGACCTAGGGCAGCCTGACCAGGCGGTGGCGTAGTGGATAGAGCATCAGACTGGGATGCGGAGGCCCCAGGTTTGAGACCCCAAGGTCGCCAGCTTGAGCACAGGCTCATCTGGTTTGAGCAAAGCCCACCAGCTTGGACCCAAGGTCACTGGCTTGAGCAAGGGGTTACTCGGTCTGCTGAAAGCCCATGGTCAAGGCACATATGAGAAAGCAATCAATGAAAAACTAAGGTGTTGCAACGAAAAACTGATGATCGATGTTTCTCATCTCTCTCCATTCCTATCTGTCTGTCCCTATCTATCCCTCTCTCTGACTCTGTCTCTGTAGAAAAAAAAAAAAAAAAAAAAAAAAAAAAAAAAAAAAAAAAGACCTAGAGCAGGAGGAAGATTTTCAAATCAATAGAGTAAACAACTGGCCCACATTGGGTAAATAAGAGGCAGTTGTTTCTGTATAACCATCTGAAAGCTGTATTTTCCCCTGGCTCTCAGTGTGGGAAAAGCTGAATTCATAATATGAATGGCGAGTAGGGAATAAATCCAGGAATTTCAGGTTCTCAGTTTGGGGCTTTGTCATAGTCCTAAATTATCCGTGTAGTCTCAACTCATCCTTCCCTCCTTTCTCCTCAAGCTATCTACAGAGGCAATAAAAATACCTGTCATTTTACATTTTGAAGCAAAGTCTTAGGAAGAAGGCAGAATTCTTTGCAGTATCTTTTTTAAAGAAAATACCCTAATGGCCTTGGTATAAATGGCTATGAAATGAGGCCGTCTTCATCTTTCCACTTATATTAAAAGGGTTCCCCATCCTGTGATGTCATTACTGTCTATTAGCCACATTTTCACTAGACTTCTATCCTGAATTAATAGTAATTTCACAGGTACTATTAATCCTCCCCTTTTTGCAGCTGCTATGCTGCCCAGTACCAGGGACTCCATTTACTTTTAGATGTGCTCCATTCACATAGACTTCCATGGGAGTAGCGCCCCCTAGCTTTGTGCAATGTCCAGAGTTTCTGTGCTGTCCAGAGTGGGAACAGGGACTGTGGAAGGAGGTCGGCTGCCACAGAGGCACAGGAATTCAGAGAAAGAGCTAAACCAGGAGAACAAATTCCTGTGCGAGATGTGTGAAAAATAGGAGCAGGGGCCCTGGGATCAGGGAGCTGATTCAGTTGATTTGGACATTAAAGAAAAGTGTAGCTCCAGACGGGTAGACCTTGGGGCTAATGGTAGTGCACACCTTTCAAATATGTCTCCACAAATCCACACCCTCCTGCATTCCCTATCAAAGTGGATCACAAATCTGTAATCCCCTCAGGAGAGCCTGTTCACAAGGCAAGGACAGCTCTGTGTGTGCAGGGAGGGAGGTGAGGAGGCGCTCTGAGAGGAGACACTGATGAATCCTGTTTTCCTTAAGGTCTTCTCTCTCATTCATCTCAGCATGTTGCAAAAGCTAGAGAGTTGGTTCTCCTCCTCAAGAACAGGAGTCCGAGAATTAGACACTGTACAGAACTAATTCCATTATGTATGTAATGAAGTTTAGTTAGTTATACTCTATACATAGAAATGGATTAAGAAATAGGTGGAAAAACCAGTTTAAGATATTTGGGTTTTGGTTATATAAAGACAAGTGCTTTTATTTTCTCTCTAGCATAATTTTTCAAAAACAGTTTGGTTTTTTGTTTGTTTGTTTGTTTGTTTCTTATATATAAAACTGCCAAAAAAATCAGAAAATCAGAAAATAAAATTATTGAACAGTAATGATGATGGACTTAATAATCGGTCTGAAACCTTTTGACCCACAGGGAGCTCCTCCCTATTCCAGCAAAGGAAAACAAGTCTTTTATTTTAGCTTAAAAGATTGAAATTAAGGTACTCTAAGCTAATGTGTATCTGACTTAAACTATTTTTGCATGTAAAACCGCCAAGTTAGAGAAAGGCTCCGTCAGCTGCAAGAACCATGTGACACCTAAAAGGCCAGCCTGTCAGAGGGGAAGTTTATCGTGGCGAGCCAAATAAGAAGCAGCTGGGCTGCAACATTCCTCCTCCTCCCAGACGCTCCGAGCTGGGGACTGGAGTGCCCGCCATGTGTGTGCTAAAAGAGCGTATCTTTAAATAGTCTTTCTGTTAAATTCATCTTTCGTCTATTAATAAGAACGTCCCCCTCCAATCCTAGCCCCTAAACACACGATCAGGGTCTCAATTTCAAAGCTATAGTGGCGCATCCTCTTCTCTGGTGCTTCAGTGACGAGGTGACAGAATGGGCAGTGACCACCATGAAGCAGTGTTGATCCATAAACTGTGATAATGCAAACCTGCCGTTTAGGAACAGAAGCGAGGCAGATCAAAAACAAACGGCGGCGTGGAGACTGGCAAAGCACCCGGTGGAAGGATTTTACCGCCAACCTCAAGATCTGCAAACTTGCATCATGAGCTGGTCCCCGATAGTACCAGGATGTAAGGGAAAGGCCAAGCATGCTTTAAGCATAAGGAAAGCTCACAGGTTCGCGAGAATGGGAAGATGTTTTAGCTATGGTCACATCTGACCCTAACTAACCACTACTATTGTCTGGTACAGCACAGATGTATCAGCTGGTTGCCAAACTTCCATGCTGTACAGTTTGAATGGAAGTGAGTACAGGAAGAGAGGACTTGGGGTCAGGTGCTCAAGGTGCAGTTCATAAAAAGTGCATTTTTATCCCGTTTCCTGTTGCTCAGTAATAGCAACATTGCAGCATCATGTGACAGCACATTGTCTCAGGCTTTCTAAAATGCTGCACCTGGCCTGGCTAACCCCCTGCAAGGGAGGATCTTTGCCTATTTATGTAGACAAAGTTTTAATTTATATGCGTATGGTAGGCAGATGCAAAGCACAGCTTGAGGACTTCGCCGTTTACACTGAGTTCCACCCACAGAAGAAAATTTGTGCTTTATGGTTACCTACCCTCACCCGCCTCCCACTCACAATTACCCCATGGCCAGACCTATTGCATTGCACTGTCCTATGTATCGGAAAAGAATAGCCATTTCTCTGGGGAAGTGAGTGGTGAAATCTGACCGTTGTGGGTGACATTTACTCTAGGTTTGGGTCATGTCCCACCAGCCTTGTGAGACCTCTGGGACTGCCCAGCACAGCAACGGTTAGAATTGCCCACCTGCTTTGGCTTTTCCAGCCCAGCCCAGACCAGCAGTGGACCTCTTCCCAGTTTTCAAGGTGACTGTGGTCCTGCACACCGTCAGGAAGGACTGAGTCACTGCAATTTGCAGATACATGCCTGAGGGTGGGGAAGGAGATAATAGCCTGCAGCTGCAATCAGCACTTGAGCCACGTGTACCATCCCAGATACCTGCTCATTGAGGAACAGCTCTTTGCTATATATCCTTGGAAATTCATGTTCTCCTCGACCTGCCAAGCTATGCTAGTCCTGACATTAGTCCAGTGATGGATGGCTTGGGTTATGAGTCTACCTGACTAAAACACATTTCGCAAAGCCAAATATTTCCATCAGTACAAAATAAACATGCTTGCCAAAAACTACAAACCCACAATTCCAATCTGTTAACATTTGTAAAAGATAAAGATTCAGAAGAATTGGTTTCCTTGGATTCTTTAGTCTCCTGAGTTACCTTTCCTATTGTTTTTAACTACCTTTCAATTCATACTTGAACACCAAGGTAATCATAGATTTTAAGAGTGTCAGGATAAAGAGTTACCAATCTGGTCCCTAAGAGCAATTGTCAGGCGTGTCGGTGTGGAGTGATTTGTCCAATGTGGAACAATTCATAATTTGGAACTGAAGCTTTAAAAACGTTGTACTCAATAACACTTAAATAGCTATGCATGCTTTAAAATTGTAACTACAACTATTCCAAGAAACACAGGCTTCACATGTTTCTGCATTTAAGAACTACCTAAGAAAGAAATTTCTGATCTCATACTCGTGATGTATATCAGGGGCCAGTTTATTCAGGTGAATGAACCAGACCTTCGTATGAAGAAGAAAACTCATATTGAATATTTTTACGGGGTCTCTGGTATTTGACATTACCACATCAGCTTCTAAACCATTGTTTTCTTTGGGGATTTGTCATCTTGGGGCTGATTACTTGAGAAAATGTACTGTCATTTTTTTTTTTTTATTCTGAGCAATAAGAGTTTAGACATTTTGTTTATAAGGTTAACATGAAATCTACTCATCAGAGTTGAGGGTAAGCTCCATGGGGCAACGTGGTAATTAAATTTCTCTGAAGTTCTGGGTTCTTAGATGGCATGTCTCCCAAGAAGTTCAGTCCTGCAATCTTGTGATTACAAGAGTTTGCTTTGTGATCACCAAATGGGTAGGGATGTGTGTGTGTGTGTGTGTGTGTGTGTGTGTGTGTGTGTGTGTCTAAGAAAATGACTCTCAAGCCTCCTATTTACATGGCTGTTTGAAATACATCTCATCAGGCTAAATTAAAAACACTCTTTGTTGATCTAGATATGTTTCTTTCTTTCTTTTTTTAAATGTGCTGATTCAAGCAGGTCTGTTTTAGGAATCTACAATACCTCTGTAGAATTAGGAGGAGCAGCAGGAAGGGGTGTGAAGGGCCTGTGTGTTCACATTTCAAGACCTTACATATATGTTGTTTTTAATATATCACTCATTAGTTAAATTCATCAGGACCCTTTTAACATTTAATTTTTGTTCAAATTTAAAACCTGAGCTTTTAAAAATTATCTGAAGAAATAGATAACTCAGTTAGGTTTGGGACTTGATCAACACACAATCAAACCGAACATTGTTTTACAATTGCAGGCCTCATTAAATTTGGTTTAGCTACCTTTTACTAAGGCAAATCACTATCTACAATAGTTATTGGGAGTGGTTCTTAGAGTTTCAAGACAATTTAATATCAGTTTTCCAACAGTTCACATGTGATATGATCACTACCTTTTGTTTGCTGCTTCTGACTCCAATGCACACATATAGTCACACCAGGGTGTCCAGATTCTGGGGCAACAAGGAAAGAAAAAGTACAAATCTGTGAGTAGACATTTTGCCTGACATTGACTTTAGTAAGCATCTAATATGAAAGTGTATAAATGCACATCAAAAAGCACATTCCAAATTAACTAGTATGCAAGTAAAAAAATCCTAACACCTCTCCTAAACTCTTTAGAGGAAAACAGTAGATAGCATGTACAAACAACCACAAATTAACATTTGATATATCTTTACTCTGACTTCGGTAAAGATCTACTCCTAATAACACTACCCTTCGATGATAAGTATTAAGTTTTTTATTTTTTTTTTCATTTTTCCAAAGCTGGAAACAGGGAGGCAGTCAGACAGACTCCCGCATGCGCCCGACTGGGATCCACCCGGCATGCCCACCAGGGGGCGATGCTCTGCCCCTCTGGGACATCACTCTGTTGCATCCAGAGCCATCCTAGCACCTGAGGCAGAGGCCACAGAGCCATCCTCAGCGCCCAGGTCATCTTTGCTCCAATGGAGCCTTGGCTGCGGGAGGGGAAGAGAGAGACAGAGAGGAAGGGGAGGGGGAGGGGTGGAGAAGCAGATGGGCGCTTCTTCTGTGTGCCCTGGCCAGGAATCGAACCCAGGACTCCTGCACACCAGGCCGATGCTCTACCACTGAGCCAACCGGCCAGGGCCTTAATTTCTTTTTTTTGTTTTTTTATTTTCCCAAAGTTAGAAGCAGGGAGGCAGTCAGACAGACTCCCACATGCACCCGACCGGGATCCACCCAGCATGCCCACCAGGGGGCAATGCTCTGCCCATCTGGGGTGTTGCTTCGTTGAAGCCAGAGCCGTTCTAGTGCCTGAGGTGGAGGCCATGGAGCCATCCTCA
Source organism: Saccopteryx leptura (assembly GCF_036850995.1). NCBI lineage: Eukaryota > Metazoa > Chordata > Mammalia > Chiroptera > Emballonuridae > Saccopteryx > Saccopteryx leptura. The sequence continues at coordinate 180,326,088 of NC_089506.1, read as the reverse complement.
GCACCCAGGCCAACTTTGCTCCAATAGAGCCTTGGCTGTAGGAGGGGAAGAGAGAGAGAGAGAGAGAGGGGAAGGAGAGGGGGAAGGGTGGAGAAGAAGATGGGTGCTTCTCCTCTGTGCCCTGACCAGGAATTGAACCCAGGACTTCCACATGCCGGGCCAATGCTCTACCGCTGAGCCAACCAGCCAGGGCCTTTAATTTCTTTTGTTCTTTAGATACCAACAGGACTTCAGTGCTGCCATCCTTAAATCCTACACCCCTCTAGAACTCATGCTTATAAATGGTTTCCTATCTGTCTGCTACTCTTCCTTCCTTCCTTTCTTCCTTCCTTTTTTTCTCATTGCAGTGGCTAGAACTTTTAGTACTATGTTGAATAAAAATGATGAGCGTGGACATCCTTGTCTTGAGTCTTTCACTGTCAAGTACAATATTAGCAATAGGTGTTTTGTAAATGCATTTTATCAAATTGAGTTTTCCCCTGTATTCCTAGTTTTTATTATGATTGGGTGTTGGATTTTGGCTGATGCCTCCCCCTCCATGCATTAACTGATAGGATTATATGATCTTCTTTAGCCTGTTGATATGGTAGATTAATTGATTGATTTTCAAATGTTGAAACAGCCTTGTATACCTGGAATAAATCCCACTTGGTCATGGTGTGTGCTTATTTTTACACATTTGTGGATTTGATTTTTGAATGTAAATTCATGAGAAATATTGGCTCATAGTTTTCTTCTTCTGTATTGTCCCTATCTGATTTTCATTTTGGAGTAATAAAAAGCCAGGTAAAATGACCTAGGAAATGTTTCTTCTTCTTCTATTTTTCTGGAAGAGATTGTGTTAAATTTGTATTAATTACTTAAATGTTTGGTAGATTTCTCTAGGGAAACCATCTGTGCTTACAGATTTATTTTTCAGGAGCTTTTACGTTACTAACTTAATTTAATGTTTGTAGGATTATTCAGGTTGCCTATTTAATCCTGGCTGAATTTTAGTAGCATGTGATTTTTAATTTCTTCTAAGTTGTCAAATTTATGCACATCAAATTGTTTGTATTATTTCTTTGTTATTGTTGTCTGCAGGATCTGTATTGATAGCCCTTGTTTTACTTCTAATATTAGTGATTTGTGTCTTCTCTCTTTTTATCTTTCTCAGTCTTGCTAGAGATTTATCAATTTTATTGACTTTTTCCAAAGAATCAGCTTTTTGTTCCATTGATTTTCTCTATTTTTTGTTTTCAATTTCATTGATTAATGCTCTTATCTTTTTTTTTTTTTTTTGTATTTTTCTCAAGCTGGAAATGGGGAGAGACAGTCAGACAGACCCCCGCATGCGCCGGACCGGGATCCACCCAGCACGCCCACGGGGGGGGGGGGGGGGGGGGGCGACGCTCTGCTCACCAGGGGGCGATGCTCTGCCCCTCCCAGGCGTCGCTCTGCCACGACCAGAGCCACTCTAGCGCCTGGGGCAGAGGCCAAGGAGCCATCCCCAGCGCCGGGGCCATCTTTGCTCCAATGGAGCCTTGGCTGCGGGAGGGGAAGAGAGAGACAGAGAGGAAGGAGGGGGGGGGTGGAGAAGCAAATGGGCGCTTCTCCTATATGCCCTGGCCGGGAATCGACCCCGGGTCCCCAGCACGCCAGGCCGACGCTCTACTGCTGAGCCAACTGGCCAGGGCTAATGCTCTTATCTTTATTATTTTCTTTCTTTTGATTAATGGTGTAAAAAGTTTATTTTTTCTATATTTATATTTTTTATTTTAAAAGCTAACAATTTCTGTATTGACATGATAGCCACACCATAAATATGAATTAACTGTGTTAAAAACTGAATAATTCTTAAAATGGTAACAATGTTTAGTATTTAACTGTTCATGGTGACAAAAGTTTAGATAGAATACAGGAAAATCCATTAATTGGCAGGTAATATGTTCAAGTACTTCTTATGTTTCCATGTGAAGAGAGTCCGAGTATTTACAAGTATTCTCTCCTAATCTAAAAATTTATATTTGAGGAAAACTTGCTACATAACTCTAAATCACTGTGCAGACATATGTTGAGAGCTCAGAAAGTTCTATAAAAGGCCTTTCTCCCAAAGAAGAACAGGGAAACTGTAGGGTAGAAAATAAACTGGAGAGAAACGAATTACCCACACAGGAAAGAAGAGACATTTTAGCTTAAATATAGCTGGAAAATTTAGGTAGAGGTCTTGCACGAGAGAGGGGGAAAGGCAGAAATGTCTGAGTCAGAGAAAGATCGCTCCCTAAAGAGAAGTGAGCTGCCAAAAAGAGCAGGGTTTGCAGCTCAGTTAAGTTGCGAAGAAAGAAAAGAAGACCTTTCTTTAAAAAAGAACAAAAAAAAAAAACAAAACCCAAAAAACCCCCACATATACAAGTTGTAAAAAAAGTAAAGGGCAAGAAAGAAGTAAAAATACTAGCTAACTATAAAAGAGTTTTAATTTAACTCACTGTCCTGTTCTAAAGTTTGCAGTCTAACCAATTGATTCTGTTTTATTGGATTGCTTAAATATACATTTCACTTAAAATAGATGATGGCATATTGGTTTACATTTTAATTGCTTAATTAATATAGTGTTTTTAAAGTGAATTCCTGAAGTTTTAGCCAGTGTGTCTGCCTTAGCAATGAGTCCTATTGAGCTACAACATGTTGGGTTTTCTATAGACTACAAAACTGACAAGAAGCTAGGTGCTCCTTGTTTATATCTGCTGGGGCTCAGGACGCTCCATAGGCAATGACACTGCAGCTCAAAACCTCACTCTGAAGATGCCCTCTCTCTACTTTACTTCCTCTTCCTCCTTTATCTTCCTCAGTGTGAACTTCCTCAATGCTGTGTCCTCAAGGACTTTCTTCCTCTTCTGGTCTTCAGTTCTATGACTTCTCAGAATGGAATGTCTGTCTCTTCCTCCTAGCCCCCCCCCCCCAAAGTCTGTTAGATTCCCAAGAGTACTTTTACATCCAGCTCAGGAGTCACCACCTCTGGAAAGTCATCTCGAAATACCCTTTCTCTCCAGTCCTCTTTCCATTCGGGTATAGGTTGCCATGCTAACACCTCCTCCAGGGCACTTCATTTTACAGGTGCCTTCCTGACTAGACTTGATGGCAGAGACTGGGTATGTCTTATGACTCTCATGTTCCACGTTTCAGGCCCAGGGAAAGTACTTGTAATAAATGCTCTTGAATGAATGAATACATATGCAGGCTAGCAAAGGCTATTAAATAACTAGTCACTAAAATAGTTTTAAGACATCCACAAAAATACTCAGTATATTCAGAGTACATTTTCCTTCCGAAGTAATAAAATGGTAGTTTAAAAGATATTTTTAATAATTCATATACTTCCTTAATAAAGAATTAATGCTAGTCAGTAAAGCTTCACTTTATGAAAGAATAAAAACCTAAGCAAGAAAGGAGGCCTTTTGCCTTAAAAAAAAAAAAGGAGTATCTGTCAAGGAAACGAGAAGACAAGCCATAGACTGGAAGAAAACATTTGTGAAAGGCATATATTATTAATTACTAATACCCCAAATATAGAAAGAACTGTAGGAACTCAAAATAATAACCCATAACATTAAAAAAAAGGCAAAAGACTTTACTAAAATAATAATGATATATCATTAAAAGCCTACAAAAATGGTCAAAATCTGGAACAGTGAGCAACACCAAATGCTAGTGAAACTGTAGAGCAATAGGGACTCTCACACATTGCTGGTGGAAATGCAAGATGCTCAAGCCTCTTTGAAAGACAATTTGGCTACTTCTTATAAAACGGAACATACTCTAACCATATGATCCAGCAATCACGCTCCTTGGTATTTACCCAAAGGAGTTGAAAACTTATGTCTGCACACAAACTTGCACAGAGATGTTTATTCATAATTGTCAAAACTTGGAAACAACCAAGATGTCCTTCAGCATTTGAATGGATAAATATACTGGCAACATCCAGACAATGGAATATTATTCAGCAGTATAAAGAAATGAGCTATGAAGCCATAAAAAGGCAAAAGGAGGATCTTAAGTGGAAGAAGTCAAACTGAAAAGGCCACATACAGTATGATTTTAAATATATTCTAGAAAAGGCAAAAACAATGGAGACAGTAAAAAAGATCTATGGTTGTCAGGGGTTAGCAGGCGGAAAGAATAAATAGAGTACAAAGCATTTTTAGGAGGGAGAAACTATTTTGTATGATACTATAATAGCAGACACATGCCGTTATATGTTTGTCAAAATCCACAGAACTTGCCACAATAATTGTGAACTTCCACATAAAGTATGGACTTCGGGTGACAACGCATCGGTGTGGGTTCCTCACTTGTAAGAAGTGTGCCACTCTGAGGGATGTTGACAGTGGGCAAGGTTGTGGATGGGGTGAGAAGGGGGAGTGTATGAGAAATCTTTGTATATTCTGCTCAATTGTTCTGTGAACCTCAAACTGCTCTAGAATAAAGTTTGTTAGAAAAAAAAATCTGGTCTACACTTTTTGAGTGCAAGTAATTAACATAAAGACAACACTACTGCATAACACAGAGTAGGACATTGCTACTAGAAGTCTATCTGTGTTCCAGCTTCACAGACAGCACATGGGAGCTTGAAAGAAATGTGGAAACCCAGGTCTCAGCCCAGACCTCCTAAAGCACAAATCTCCCACTGAGAAACAGTGCTGTAGAAGACCAAGACTGAAACTAGGAGCAAGAAGAACCAGGTCCTTTTCTTACTTCATCCACTCACAAGGTGAATAGCACTCCACAGTGTATTAAACTGCAGGTTTCTCGTTTGTAAGTCAGAAGGCTTGGCATGGGTCACAGGTTCTCACAGTGCAGTTGCAGGAGTGGCAGCACCAGCAGCACCTGTACTGGTTGCAATGCAAGTTCTGCTGAATCGGAAACTCGGGGGGAGGGGGGGTGAACCCATTCATTGCATTTTAACAAGCCCTCTCAATGTTTCTGATGCCCGCTAATCTTGAGAACCACTGGCTGATCTCTAGTTCTCTTTAGTGTGAACATTCTACGATCATTTGGGAAAATGTAAATGTTATGGAATATGTGTGTGTACGTGTGTATGTTTGTGAACTTGAAACTAAATCTTTATGCACTTTATACAATTAACTGGCATTTTTATTTTCAGATACTCTAATACCCTTACAAAGTGTACTATTTTCAGAAAAATACCTTTGGAAAAGCGTACTTTCCAAGTGAGAGGAGGGAGATAGAGAGACAGACTCCCACATGCTCCCTCACTGGGATCCACCTGGCAACCCCGTCTGGGGCTGATATTCTGACCAACTTGAGCCATGCTTGGAACCGAGCTATTTTTAGCACCTGAGGCAGAGGCTCCATGGAGCCATCCTCAGCTCCCAGGGCCAATACACTCGAACCAATTGAGCCATGGCTGGAGGGGGGGGGGGGTGAGGAGAGAGAGAGAGAGAAGGCGAGGAGGGGTGGAGAAGCAGATATTCACTTCTCCTATGTGACCTGACCGAGAATTGAACCTGGGACATTGACACACCAGGCCAACACTCTATCACTGAGCCAACCAGCCAGGGCCAAATATTTCTTATATTGCTAGAAGTTTAATAGAATTTGCCAAGGAACAAAAACAGATTCCTTGGACTCTGATACAAAGGGAACCGTTGGTTTGAAGACACCCTTCAGACAAAGAGACTTTAAGCTTGCTGCCCATTAAGAGATGAAGATTTTAATCTGTCATGATGGTTTTATTCCCCTTTTTGTAATTAGCAAACCACTTATTTTTAGTGCCAGGATGACTGGCTAGGGTCATTTTCATTATCATAATTTCTACTGAATGCTAAGTATGCTTCTTTCATCCAATAAGAAAATCTGAAAAAAGCAGGTAGTGTGAACTTTAATTTGGGTTAATCACAGAAAAGAATGCCACATTCACATACTAAACTGGGAATCATTGAACAGCTAATAGGATTCAGTAAGGGAACACGATGGCGATAACTTTTTGTCCGGTTCAAGCAGAAAAAGAGATTTTGGCTTCATTTGAAATTCTGTCAAGAACAACACAGATAAGCACTATTTTAAATCCCACTTTTATCCTAAGATAATTCACAGTGTAAGAATCAAACAGCATTGTGAGAGAAGGGGAAATAGGCACATAATCCAGTAGCTCAGTTTTCCTTATCAGATAGTTAACATTATTTTGGGGTGGGGGGAGTCTACATTCCAAGTTTGTGGGTACATGGGGCCATGTTCATATTCACTCCATGAGCAGAGCACCCACCAACAGAACTCCTAGGGGTCCTTTTTTTCTGGAGTCAGACTTGGAATTATTTCCTGCAGATAATAAAACAGTAGTGGAGTGTTGATGTATTTGCATACTTCAGAAGTAATTTACCATATTTTCCCATGTATAAGATGCACCCTTTTTTAAAAAAAATTTGGGGTCTAAAAACTGGGTGCATCTTATACAGTGGTTGTAGATTTTTTTACTTGCATTTCCCGCTTTTTCGCACTTGTTTGTGTGCTCATTGTTGAAGACAGTGATTTGTCATCAGACACAGATGAGGACAAGCTAATGGACGGGAGTTTTGACAGTGATGAGGAGTTGTATAAATTTTATGATGAATAAAACTTGAGTTCAATAACTTTATGTAATACATTTTATTTTTCAAATTTTGGGCCCCAAAATTAAGGTGCATCTTGTACATGGGAGCATCTTATATATGGGGATATACGGTACCTTAGCCATTTCATTCCTGATGTGCAAGCCCTGGTAACTCCGCACAGTGAGGTCAGTGGCTGGCTCTGACATTTATCTAAAATATTAGATTGTCACCACAACACTGTCATTTTTTTTCTCCTAAAGATGATCATTCTCTTGGTATTTTGAGCCTTGATGAATAGAGCAATTATGCCAATATTTCTGGCCAGATTTTTAAAGAAACAGTCTTCATTTTGACGCAATAAAATTAGCTTTTGGCCTCCTAATTTGCAGAAAACAATTTACTGGCTTTAAGCATAAATCAAACAGAAGCTTTAAAAATAGGAGACTCTTGGGGGGGGGCGAGGGAAGGAGGGGGAGGGGGAGAGGGAGGAGGAGGGGTACAAAGAAAACTAGATAGAAGGTGACGGAGGATAATCTGACTTTGGGTGATGGGTATGCAACATAATTGAATGACAAGATAACCTGGACATGTTTTCTTTGAATATATGTACCCTGATTTATTGATGTCACCCCATTAAAATTAATACAAATTTATTTATAAAAAAAAAAATAGGAGACTCTGAAAAGGGAGGGCCCGTGAAAATCCAGCCTAAATACATTGCTGATGGCAATAAATCAATAGGAATCTTATTTCCTACAAGGTGCCTACCCATCTAACCCACTTCACCTTCATAAAAGGAGTGGTGTATTTGGGATACAAAGGATTGGTGTGGGACAAAGGTGAAGAGCGTAGTGAGGCAAAGAAGTGACACTGGGGAGAGCTGTTGACAGAGGCTCTGCTAAGAATATGCTCAGAGAGGCAACCAGCCCCAAAGACTACCCCACGCGGATGAGACAGGGAGACAGGGGAAAGAGAAAGGAAGGTAGGATGGAAGGCGGTCAGGGGAGAGGAAATAGAGGAGATGGGGGAAGAAATAGAGATAAAGACGAAGACAATGAGACAGTGAGGAAAACAAGATGAGAAAAGCCTGACCAGACAGTGGCGCAGTGGATAGAGCGTTGAACTGGGATGTGGAGGACCCAGGTTCGAGACCCCGAGGTCTCCAGCTTGAGCGTGGATTCATCTGGTTTGAGCAACCACCTTGGACCCAAGGTCGCTGGCTCGAGCAAGGGGTTACTCGGTCTGTTGAAGGCCCGCGGTCAAGACACATATGAGAAAACAATCAATGATCAACTAAGGTGTCACAACGAAAAACTGATGATTGATGCTTCTCATCTCTCTCCATTCCTGTCTGTCCCTGTCTATCACTCTCTCTGACTCTCTGTCTCTGTAAAAAAAAAAAGAGAGAGAGAGAGAGAGAGAGAGAGATGAGAAAAGAATAACAGAATAACAGAGAGGTCAGAAATGGGAAACTGAGAAAAAGCCCCAGAGAGGAAGCAGTGATGGGGAAATGGTAAGCGGGAGACAGTGAGGTGTGTGTGTGTGGCATGGGGAGTTTATCTTGGGTTTTCATGGGTGTGGTCCTAGAAATTTCTTCTAATGAAGTCATGAAAATTGGGTGGTAGACAGCCTACAGAAGCTGCTCCCAGCATATGTCTAGCAAAGGCATCCCTGGTGTGAGTGAAAGTAGCTGAGAGTCATGGCCGTTCCCCTGAGATACATCGTTTCCTGGAGTAGGGAAGGCCACAAGGTGACATTTCTCTGCTGCCATCATTGGAAACTAGTAAGAACAGTCAGAAGGAGGGTTCTGCTAGTTTTGCTGTGTCCCAGTTAGGAGAATGCCTCAGCACTATATAATTACTCCCTAGTTCTCTTCCTCAAACTGGTATGCCAGCGCTCATCAAGGGCATTTTCTTGTTCAGACTTTTCACCAGTACCCTTGTCACATGAGAACACCTGTCACAGCCTCACTCACAGCCTTATGTTTTCTATATGATACGTGGATACTGCATTTTTGTAACATTTGTTTTTAAGACATAGGCCTAGTGGAAAATTTGGGAGGAAAAATTCAAATATTTCTTTAGTTCTACCTATAGTATAATAAAATTTAATTAATTTCTGTTCAACCATACCATAAAGTGTATATTATATATTCCTTAATCTTTTTTTGTTATATTTGGGCTACACATATATAACCTGTCTGAAGACAGTGGGATTTGTCATTTTGTATATTTTATGATATCAAATTTCTTTTCCCAGCTATTTCATACATGTTTGTCCCAAGAGAATGTCTTTTATGATAATGAGCTGAATATTACCTCATGTAATAAGGCTTCTAAAAATAAAAATATGCCTTATGACTTTTTTACTGCTTTATACGTTTTAAGTTATTATCACGGATTAGTTTTTAATAACTGTAATATTACCCTATGTTTTGTTTTCAGATTTTTTTTTTTTACCGAAAATGCTAGAAAATGACTCCCAAGAAAACACCAGTTATATAAATCTTCAAAGCCTTTGTTTGATTTTTGTTAGAAGTAACTCCTGCATAGGCAATTTGGAAAGTGTTCAACACAAGTGTGAATCATCGCTATATAATCCTTGAGAATATGCTGAAAGGAAAGGCTTTGCTGAAAAGAAAGTACCCTAAAATAATCTTATAGCATCTGGCTCACACCTGGAAAAGAAAGTGTTATCGTTTAACACTGTGATAATTTTAGAAATCTGTGAACTGTCTTTGGATTTCATATTCTCTTATTTCAGACTATTTATACTACCAAAATTCATTTGACTGTTTTGTGCACAACAAATATCTGAAGTAACAATTGTGGAGACATATTGATTAATTACACTGTGGTGTTCTCTCAAACACCAGGCAGGGTTAGCTGTGTTTGAACATGAAAGTCTTTGTGTTGATTTGAGAGAAGTTTGGCCTCTTCACTCTCTTCTATCAAGTTTTTTAGCCTAAGAGCATAAAGCCACCTATACTCAAGATTTGTATGTAAAACCTGTTCATGCAGAGTACTAACATATCAGATGCTTCCTAAATAAGCAAAAATGTTACCAGAGTTCAGTGTGACATGAATTATTTTGTCATTGTCATGGTTTCTATTTTTTTTTCTTTTAGTTATTCAATTTAGAGAGGAGAGAGAGAGAGGAGAGAGAGACAGGGGGGAGGAGCTGGAAGCATCAACTCCCATATGTGCCTGACCAGGCAAGCCCAGGGTTTTGAACCGGCGACTTCAGCATTTCCAGGTCGACGCTTTATCCACTGCGCCACCACAGGTCAGGCCATTGTCATGGTTTCTAAATGTGACTCTAATTCATCCCTCCATAATATCAATCACAGCACCTAAGAAGGCATTCAGAAGACTTTTCTTCCTCTTCATTGTTTTCCCCTTTTGGCCCAAAAGTACTTAATATTTATGCATGTAATAATTTTGACAAAAGGTGGCAGATGTCTATAAAATGGTTAATTTTTTTTCCAGACCATGTCAAACACAATTATGCATCTTATTTCCACATCTTTATTAATGGGGCCTTGCCTCCCCATCTTTCCTTTTGAAACCCCTGGCTTCCGTTCTGTCCCCTCAGCTCCCCATGGGCGTTTGCTCCTGTGAGCTCACCAGCAGGTCTACACACCTATGTTGTCCACACATACACATAACTAAACATTTTGCAACTAACTTCAGGTGCTTTCTTTTTTCCTGGTCATTTTTTTTTTCTTGATATTTCTGGCCCCGATTCCAGCACTTGATCTCTTGACATCGCGGTAGGTGAAGTTATGAAGGAAGCCAAGATCGGGTTCATAATTCTTTGCTTTCTTTGTCATCGCTCCCATTTTCTCCTCCTCAGCCAGGGCTATCCTCAGATATTTCCTCCCTACACATGTGCATCCCCTGGGCAACATCTCCTATTTCTGAGTCTTCCCTAGTCCTGCAGTCCATCAAAATGCATCTATTTTGTGTCATGGAGCCTTGCTCTTTGATAGATGACAAAAGCAGTAACAAATTAAGCAGAAACTCCCTTTGTCTGTGACAGTGAGGTAATGCACTCACCTTGGCGGCGGGCACAGTGTCTCCAACCATATGCCTCTTTGATTTTTCTTTTTTTTTTTTTCTCTTTTCATTTCCATGTGCCTCTTTCTCATCCTCTAGCATAGTGGTCCCCAATCCCCGGGCTGTGGACCGGTACCGGTCCGTGGGCCATTTGGTACCGGTCCGCAGAGAAAGAATAAATAACTTACATTATTTCTGTTTTATTTATATTTAAGTCTGAACGATGTTTTATTTTTAAAAAATGACCAGATTCCCTCTGTTACATCCGTCTAAGACTCACTCTTGATGCTTGTCTCGTAAGTTCAACAATTATATTTAAGAATACCACAGTTTTTACACCGGTCACATAATTTTATTTTGTGCATTTATCCGTCCCACCCTAAAGGCTGGTTTGTGAAAATATTTTCTGACATTAAACCGGTGTGTGGCCCAAAAAAGGTTGGGGACCACTGCTCTAGCACACTGCTCAGAGAGCCGTTTCTTGAGCCCTTTCCTCTAGCTGTTCTTTCCTCCATCACTGTTGATTTTCTTCACAGCATTTAAACACTTGTATTCAAAGTATTTAATGTTTGTCAAAACTACATAAATCATAACTGTACAACTTAATAATATTCCTACACAGTGATATTCTTAGATTTATAAGTGAAGCATGGTCATCATCCCAGGCACCCACCTCATACCCTGTTTGGGTCATTCTTTCTTTTCTAACCTAAAAGTAGCCACATCCAAACATCTGCATCATAAATTAGTTTCTGTGTTTTGTAACTTTACAGAATATGCTGTTTTATTTGACTTCTGTGTGTGTGTGTGACAGAGACAGAGAGAGAGACAGAGAGAGGGACAGACAGACAGGCAGGGAGAGAGATGAGAAGCATCAATTCTTTGTTGTGGCACCTTAGTTGTTCATTGATTGCATTCTCACATGTGCCTTGAGTGAGGGGCTACAGCAGACCAAGTGACTCCTTGCTCAACCCAGTGACCTTGGGTTTAAGTTGGTGAGCCTTGCTCAAACCAGATGAACCCACACTCAAGCCAGTGACCTCAGTGTTTCAAACCTGGGTCCTCTGCGTCCCTGTCTGATGCTCCAGCCATTGTACCACCACCTGGTCAGGCTTGTTTGAGCTCTTTCATGCAATATATTTATGAGATTCATCCATACTGTTGCATATAATTGTAGTTCATTTTCATTGCTGAACATCATTTTATGGTATAGCTACATGACAATATATTTATTCTTATTAATAGTGATGAATAATTTGGTACTATTGCAAATAACTGCTATGAACATTTTTGTTTATTGTTTTGATGCACATATGCATGCATTTCTGCTGGGTATATATCTAGGAGTTATATTACTAGGTCTCTGAGTAAGAGTTTTTCAGGTAATATATACTGCTAATAAGTTTTCAAAAGTGGTTGTACCAATTTACATTTGTATCAGCGAAGTACAAGAGGTTTATATTTATACCAACACTTGATACTGATAATCATTTAGAAAATTTTAGCCGTTTTGGTGAATGTGTTTTTATACTTCATTGGGGTTTTGACTTACATTTCCCTAATGATTCACAAGTTTGGCATATGTTCACATTTGTTGGCCATTTGGATATTCTCTTTTGTGAAGTGCGCACTCAAATTTCTTTCCCATTTTTCTATTGTGTAATGTCTTCTTCCTTTACTTTCTTTCTTTTTTTTGACAGAGACAGAGAGAGAGGCAGAGAGAGGGACAGATATAGACAGACAGACAAGGAGGGAGAGAGATGAGAAGCATCAATTCTTCATTGCAGCTCCTTAGTTGTTCAGTGATCGCTTTCTCATATGTGCCTTAATGGGGGGGGGGGGGCTGCAGCAGAGTGAATGGCCCCTTGCTCAAGCCAGTGACCTTTTGGGCTTAAGCCAGTGACCATGGGATCATGTCTATGATCCCACGCTCAAGCTGGTGAGCCCATGCTCAAGCCGATGAGCCCGCACTCAAGCAGGAGACCTCAGGGTTTCAAACCTGGGTCCTTAGCGTCCCAGTCCGACCCTTTATCCACTGTGCCATCACCTGGTTAAGCTATTTGTAGAGTTCCTTATATAGTCTGAATGTGAATCTTGTAATATATATATATTATCTTCTGGCTTAACTTTTCACTCTATTAATGATGATTCTAATAAACAGAACTTAATTTTTATGAAGTCCAATTTGTAAATCCTTTTCTTTGTGGTTAGTGTTTTTATGTTCTGTTGTAAAAATATCTTTTTATTCCTGAAGTTTAGAAGGATGTTCTCATGCTGTTTTCTAGAAGCACTGATGCTTTACCTCTCACATTTAGAGGTAAATTCACCTGGAATTGAGATTTAGGTGTTAAATTTCATTTATTTCCTTATATATAGATGGCCAATTGGTCCATCATCACGTATGGGGAAGGCTGCCCTTTCCTTGCTCTGCAAGGACCATTATTGTCACAAATCAGTGTCCTTTGGGGTATGGGTTTTTTCTGAATTCTTTACAATGGTCCCTTGATTTGTTTCTCCTTTTCTGAATACCATATTATTTTATTAATTGTAGATTTATGATATGCCTTAACATCCAACTGTAGATTTAAAATGTGCCTTAACATCCACTAGTGCAGGGGTCCCCAAACTTTTCACACAGGGGCCAGTTCAATGTCCCTCAGACCGTTGGAGGGCCAGACTATAAAAAAACTATGAACAAATCCTTATGCACACTGCACATATCTTATTTTAAAGTAAAAAAACAAAACAGGAACAAATACAATATTTAAAATAAAGAACAAGTAAATTTAAATCAACAAACTGACCAGTATTTCAATGGGAACTATGGGCCTGCTTTTGACTAATGAGATGGTCAATGTCCGGTTCCATATTTGTCATTGCTAGCCGTAACAAGTGATATGACGCGCTTCTGGAGCTGGGACGTGCACGTCCCCGTCACCGGAAGTAGTACTGTACGTGAGCGACGCCACACTTTGCATCTGCATCCTGTGCTCTCACTGACCACCAGTGAAAGAGGGGCCTCTTCCGGAAGTGCGGCGGGGGCAGGATAAATGGCCTCAGGGGGCCGCATGTGGCCTGCAGGCCGTAGTTTGGGGATCCCTGCACTAGTGTGTCAATCTTTCAACTTTTCAACTTTGTTATCTACAAGATTGTCATGGCTATTCTTTTTATTTTTTTCCTTTTGTGGCAGAGACAGAGAGAGTCTGAGAGAGGGACAGATAGGGACAGACAGACAGGAAGGGAGAGAGATGAGAAACATCAGTTCTTCGTTGCGGTTCCTTAGTTGTTCATTGATTGATTTCTTATATGTGCCTTGACTAGGGGGCTATAGCAGACCGAGTGACCCCTTGCTCGAGCCTGCGACCTTGGGCTCAAGCTGGCGAGCCTTGCTCAAACCCAATGAGCCTGCACTCAAGCTGGCGACCTCGGGGTCTCAAACCTGGGTCCTCTGCACCCCAGTCCGACGCTCTATCCACTGCGCCACCACCTGGTCAGGCTGTCATGGTTATTCTTGACCGTTAGCATTCCCATGCACATTTTAGACTTTGCTTATTAACACACACAAACTGTCTCTCTCTCTCTCTCTCTCTCTCTTCCCCTTTCTCTCATACACACAAAACGGTAACTATGTAAAGGTAGTGGATAATTATTCAGCTTCACTGTGGTGATCTTTTCACAATATATACAAATATCAAAACATTGTGCTGTATCACTTAAATATACATAATTTTTGCATAGCTAAGATATTTCAATAAAGTTGTTTAAAAATTTAATTTACGGCTTTAAAATATTTAGACATATGGTACGGGGACTTCCATTTACCTTCTTGACAGGGCCTGGAAAATGTGAGGTGGGTCTGTTCTTGAAATTAAAGACCATGTCTTATTCCCCACCCTCTGCCTCAACCTTACATAAATGCCAAATACAAGACAGGTACCTTCTCTCACCAAAATGTTTAATGAACAAATGTATCCTTGCTGAGCAAACTTATGGTGAAACTATCAGGTACTTTAGAGCTGGTAAGCCTTTTAACACCTCTAAATTATACTTTTAGATATAGGGATATTTAGGCACTATCTACTCCAGTCCTGAACAAGATCACTGCATGCTCAGAAACCCTGCCAAGAAATGTACTTCTTCCTTCTTAACCACTTCCTTCCCCAATCGCCCAGGCATTCCTTCAGAACCCATCTCTTGGGGCTATCAGATTAAACCGAGCAGGAAAACTGGTAGAAAGGTTAATACGATTGGATCCAAAACTTGGAATGGTTTAAATTCAAGGGTTTAGTTGCTAATTTTAGTCCCAGGGTAGGATACTCAAAGAGTAGACTGTGCCTCTGTTTAAATAATCTTCCTTAATGATGATGTAAAGTAAAATAAATTAGTTTTAAAATGTCCTGGAGACAGGCAAAAAAAAAAAAAAATCTTTTTTAACTTTTTGGTTTGTGTGTATGCCCACTCAGACTGGGTAGAGATGAACACAGCCACATAAAGTTGCCAGTTTAGGATGAAAAAAGAAGACCAATACAATTTTGGGTTTATGACAAAATATAAAAAATATGATATAGACCTCCCACTGAGTTTCTCTGAACCAACTTATTTTTACTTAACCACTGTGGCACTTCTCTTTCTGTAACTCTTTTCATCACCATCCCCCCATCCTTCACCCACAAAAATGTTTTAAAATAATATAAGACTAATAGATTTTTAAAATCTTCATTTGTTTTAATGCTTTTGCCTGTTAGGCTCAATGCATTATTGCCATCTGAGTACACGGTACAGCATTCATTTTGAAATTATAATCCTTACTTAGTGAAACTCTTTCAGACCCATAGATCTACATACCGTATTTTCTTTCCTGAAGTGAAAATACTCCATAGGATTTCAACTCTCGGAATGTCTCCATGTTGGGGTTTTAATGGACTTTCTGCTTTCCACCACAATACATTGTATTAAGCAAGATGTGCTTTGTAAGCCAATAAATAAGAACAATAATTGCCTTCATGTTTATATACAACGCGGACTCTTTCAGTCTTGTCTTCATCACGCATTTTGCCACTTAAGGCAAAGTCCAAAACTTTGGTTTGCTTATATTTATCTATTGCTTGCCAAAAATCCTCTGCTCTCAAACTTCCCAACACTTCCCCCCCCTACAAACCAGGATAAGTAAAAAAGTTTAACTTATTTTTATTTGATGCCTTTATTTGGTTCTTTCCTATTTCTGAGGCTTACTTTTCTTCCATGAAATTAAAAATAGAAATGAAAGTCATCTTTGTTTTCTAATTAAACCCTCATTTCATTAAATTGGATTTTACTGGCAGGACTTGAAGGCATAACCTTCCGCTTATTATCACCAGCCTTTTTAATTCCTGCAGTCTCTACTTCTGTGGCAGATGATTGTTTGTGCTCTGCTGGGTTTTTTTATTTTTATTTTTATGTGTTGGTTTTTTTTTTAGGGACAGAGAGAGAGACAGGCAGGAAGGGAGAGAGATCAGAAGCATCAACTCATAGTTGCGGCACCTTAGTTAGTTGTTCATTGATTGCTTTCTCTGCTGTTGTTTTTTAAATACCCGTCCCTTCCTGTTCTTTGGAAAGTGGCCATTGTTAACATGGAGGTTCTTCCGTACTTCCAAGTTTATGTTTGCCAGATGCTCTAGAACAAATGGATTATTCAAAACATATTTGAATCCTTTATGTTTTCTGCCATAGATTAAGTTTTATACCCAAAAGCCAGTGAACTTAAATTTTTTTCTCCTTACACATTTAAAAATTATTCATAAGACTGTCTCTATACATTGCTGGAAACAATGTCTTCACAACTTCTGTAGGGTCCCCAGTCACCAAGGTGTCTGAGACTTAGAGAGAAGAAAGTGAGACAGTAATTGCCAAGCCACAGGAGAGCACTGTGAAGTCTCTGTGCTCTGGGGGCAAGACTAAGGGTTAAGCCTGCACATTAGGATTCTGGCTGCCTGCACCAACAGTCCACCAACATTCATTATCAAACAAATGTCATAGTTTTATAGTAAAAAAAAAAGAAAGTTACTATAAGATATTTTTGGTTACCAAAGCTGTATGTCTCTGGCAAAAATACAAAAAGGTTTTGGTGATACTTTTCTTCATCAATAGACGTTTTTGTTGCTATACATGCTTATATTACTGTATAACTTTGTCTTCTTAGCAAGTGCCAATAACTTTCACAGAGGCAGAGCCAAAGAAGTAAGGACATGAAAAATACCTAGCCAGTGGGTCTCAGCTGGAGTCAGAGAAGAACATAGGTAGTTGTAGGTGCTGAGTCCAGTCTGAATGTCCAGTTAATCTCCCAAGAGGAGGCAGGCTTTAGATAAAGTCAGGTCAGCAGCAAGGTCCTGAGGGATATACCAACATGCCTCACCTAGCAAGGAGGCCATATTCAAAACCAGAAGTAGGAACTCAAGGGCAAATGGGATGCTTATACGTATGTAAAAATTATAGCAGAGCTACCATTTTGAAATTGCTAACTAGAATCCCCCCAAACAAGTTTGGCTCCTGGGGCAAGCTGAAAGAAAGGCACACAGACAATGGAGGCAAGAAGAAAGATGTTTCTGTTTCTCCCTCTTTTTACCTCCCCACCGCCTTGAACAAGGCAGACTTGGCCCTTGGTCTTAATTCTCAGATTCAATCTGTCTTAGCCCTGGAGTTGGAGAGAGTATGTGAAGTTTAAAAACATAGACTATTAAAAATCATTAAAAGTGTTTGTAACCCAAAATGAGTTCATCTACAGCCACAAACATTGGCTTCTGACAGGTTAAATGCCTTGGCCTTTCAGTTTTTGGTATTGAAAATCAGGGTTAGGCTGTGTCCGCTGCCCAAGGTCATGTGACCCAGAGTGAGGAAGAGGAGCCACCATTTTGCATAACTGGGAATCTAAGTTTTAAAATACTCCTCCCAGAGAAATTCTTTGCACCTTGCTCTTTCTGCCTTACTAATCATACTGGTTGGCAGCAGTCAAGTAGAAACCCATGGCTCTTGAGTTGGCTCTTGACAGAGCACATTGTCAAAACCTGAAGAAAGGATTTTCCACTATCTCAGTGTAATTCAAAGTTGAATTGCATAACTGTTGGTTTCAGAACAAGAGAAACAGCATTTAAGACAGCAAGAAAGCATTTTTTTTTTTCCTTATGGAATTAATGCAAAAACAGATTTGGGATTTTATATAAGAGAATGGGGGAGAGAATTGAAGTATTTGCCTTCTTTTAAGACAAGCTAACATAGAATCAAATTTTGTTGATTTTTTAAGAAGTTAGCTCTAAATAGAAAAATAACAGTGTATACAAATAAATCTGGAATCATTTAGAGTATATTTTCAAACATTTCTGATGCAGATTATGGCTGGCTTAATTTTTTACTTAATTGATTGGAAAATGTTATTCAAATCCTCCTCTTCAAAGTGTGGCCTGGAGACTTACAGCATTAACATCACCTGGGAGTTGCGGAGAATTGCAGCCTCTTGGGCCCCTGCACAGACATGTGGATCAGAATCTGCAGGTTAACAGGTCCTCAGGGGATGCTTGTGTGCACAAAAGTTTTCTTTTTAAAAAAATTTTTTTTCTTTTTATTTATTCATTTTAGAGAGGAGAGAGAGAGAGAGAGAGAGAGAGAGAGAGAAAGAGAGAGGTGGGAGAGCAGAAAGCATCAACTCCCATATGTGCCTTGACCAGATAAGTGCAGGATTTCAAAGTGGCAACCTCAGCATTCCAGGTTGACATTTTATCCATTGCGCCACCACAGGCCAGGCCACAAAAGCTTTTTGAGGCACCAATCTAAATAAACCACTCACCAAAGACAGCATCAGGTGAGCTTTGGAAAGCCATCTTTCTCTGCAGCAACTGCAGATGAACTTGCAGGCAAAGTACAAATTATGTTTGCAGTGTAAATATAACTTCAAAATGAGTTTCCTAATGCACCCTTCAAACACTTGGGAGCTACCACCTGTTTCTTTATTTCTGCCCTTATTTCTCTGAATACTTCCAGAGTAAGAGCTTCAGTTTTTGCAGATTCTTGTGCCAGTGACTTTGGAAACACGAGTAACAACTACGGAAAAATAACAAAAGTAATATTGGGAGGTGTATAGAAAAATAAGTAAATAAGTGGAAGACAAGAGCAGAAATACAAAAGAGCTATCATAGCATAAACTACAGAAATAAATACCTCTATATATTACTTACAGTAAAAATAAATGTGTTAAGATCCTGGCTGGTTGGTTCAGTGGTAGAGAGTCAACCTGGAGTATAAATGTCCCAGGTTCATTCCCAGTCAGGGCACACAGAAGCAACCATCTGCTTCTCCACCCTTCCCCCTCCCCCTTCTCTCTCTCTCTCTCTTCTTCTCCTGCAGCCATGGCTTGATTGGTTTGAGTCTATCAGCCCTGAGCGCTAAGGATGGCTCCCTGAAGCCTCCACCTCAGGCACTAAAAGTAGCTCAGTTGAAAGCACAGCTCCAGATGGGTAGAGCATTGGCCCCAGATGGGCATTGCTGGGTGGATCCCTGTTGGGGCACACGTGGGAATCTATCTCCCCTCCTCTCACTTAGAAAATAAATAAATAAATAAATAAATAAATAAATAAATAAATAAAATAGATGAGTTAAGTATAAAAATGATGCATGCTAATAGTTTTTCAGTTTTTGCTAATTAAAAAAGGCAACTTCTCAAATAACAAGTGAAAGTAGAAAGCAAAAAAATATGTCCAGAGATATCATCACGAAGAGACAAACTGCTTCTGCTCTTTCAGTAGCAGAACATCGCTTATGCTTCTCCTGGTAATAGTGATGCCGCCAATTTTCCTTTAGGGAGACTCCTCTGCTCTCTTCCTACTCCGTCCAACTCCCAGGCTATAGGTATTATTCCATATTACCTGTGGGTATGGTAGCTGGAGGGTGGAACATGTGACACACAGGCCTACGTCAGTAAGAATCTTTCCTTCTCTAGATCACAGGGTTGATTTCAGTATTGGCACATTTCTCAAGTTCAGTCAGCCAGGCCCAAAGAAACCAGCGCTTTCAACTGGGTAATCAGAAGAAAGACTTTCTCTCTTTCACGCTGGTGCTGAAATGGGGAGGAGCAGAGGCAAAAACTACGCGGTCATCTTGTCACCACGAGGGGAGATCCTGTTCTGAAAAGAGAGCCACCTCAGAGAAAGCAGAGCAGAAACTTGGGAACAAGAACTACTGGCTCTTCCTGATGACCCTGGTTAGAGCCTGGGGAAAAGACGTGCCTGGAAGCAAACCAGCACTCTACCGTTGTCAGCCACCTGAGCCGAAAACTCCCACTTTTGCTTAAATCAGTTCGGACTGAGTTTCTGTTACTTGTATTCAAGGGAAGTATAAATGATATGTAGTGAGAAAAGTTTGTATAGTTCTACGTATGCATCTACATAGATGGATTTTATATATAATTTCACACTCTGTTTATTCTTTATCTACTATTTTTAACCTTCTCCGTCAAAAAATATGTCATGAGCAGTTTTCTGGGTAATTATATTCAGATCTACATTGTTTTTTTTATTATTATTATATGATGGTTCTATGATTTTTACCATAATTTATTGAATCGGTTTCATGCTGAGGGACATTTATAAATTAAATACATTAAAGAGAATCCTCATACATATATATAAATTTAGCCTATACAATGATCTTCTTGGCATAAATTTTTGTAAGTTGTTAGGACAAAGGTATCTAATTTAAGATATAATACACACTCTCACATTACCTTCCAGAAATCTATCGAGTTACATTCATACCAGTAAAACTTGGACTCTCCAGTGTTCCCTATAATTACATACGTATCTACTAATTTCATGAGTAAAAAATAATATATATAATTTCTTTCCCACTTCTCTATTAATTAGAATGACTGTTTCCCACATGTTTATCAGTCCTTGTATTTTTCCTTTTTTGAACTGTTATTTTTGTACCCATATTTCTCTTGGAGAGGCTCACTGTTTGAATGATACGCTAGAGTTCCTCATATACTTATTAAGTGTTACTAACTCTTTCCCTTATATTTGCCAGCATGCATTTTGTTTTTGGATCTAATTTTAAAGTTTATTTCATGGTATGGAAAGTTTATATTTTTATGTAACCAAACTTATCAAAATTTAATTGTGGATCCTGAATTATTTATATTGCTTAGAAAGATTTTTTCCATCCTAAGATTATAAAATGATTAACCTCTATTTTCCTAAAATATTTTCTGGTTTCTTTCTTTCTTTTCCTTATCTCTTCAAAACTAAACATTTAAATCTTTGATCTATCTAAAAGTTATTTTCTTATGAGGAATTCAGATCTTTTCCCCTAAATGTCTAGCCAGTAATCCCAACATGATTTATTGGATATCCTATTCATCTTTTTACCAGTTTGGAATGCCATCTTGTTATATACTTAACTACCAAATATTCTTGGGTCTATTTGTGATCATTTTATTCTGTTTCAATTCAGACTGTTTCTGTGCCTCCTATAGCAGTTCTGTTATAGAAGTTGTAATTTATAAATTATTTCTTATAATTTATAAATTTTAATATTAAGTAAAACAGGTGTTCTTTTATTTCTTTTTAGTCCTAAATTTTCTTGGCTTTTTCATCTATCCATTTTTTAAAATAATTTTAGAATAACTTATAATGTCTCAAGAAAACATTGCTTCAATATTAAATAAAATACATATATATTATAGGATATTTTGAAGACAATGAAAAGATGAATAACCTTAAAATAGTGAGTTATTATAGCACAAATTATGACATAATTTTATTTATTAAATTTAATGTTCATTAGTAGAATTTTTTAATCAGTTGGCTATACTGTTTCTTTAATAAATGTAATAATATTGGTGACAAAATATTAATTAGATTATATTTGTGCCTTTGAGAGTTTTTATTTTTTTATTTTTGGGTGTTATTATTATTAATTTTAATGGGATGACATTGATAAATCAGGGTACATATGTTCAGAGAAAACATCTCCAGGTTATTTTGACATTTGATTATGCTGCATTCCCATCACCCAAAGTCCAATTGTCTTCTGTCACCTTCTAACTGGTTTTCTTTATACCCCTCCCTCCCCAAATCCCCTCCCTCCCCCCCCAACCACCACACTCTTGTCCATGTCTCTGAGTCTCATTTTTATGTCCCACCTATGTATGGAATCATATAGTTCTTAGTTTTTCTGATTTACTTATTTCGCTCAGTATAATGTTATCAATGTCCATCCATGTTGTTGTAAATGATCCGATGTCATTATTTCTTATGGCTGAGTAGTATTCCATAGTATATATGTACCAAAGCTTTTTAATCCACTCATGTACTGATGGACACTTGGGCTGTTTCCAGATCTTCGCTATTGTGAACAATGCTGCCATAAACATGGGGGTGCATTTCTCCTTTTGGAACAGTGCTATGGTGTTCTTAAGGTATATTCCTAAAAGTGGGATAGCTGGGTCAAAAGGCAGTTCAATTTTTAATTTTTTGAGGAATCTCCATACTGTTTTCCACAGTGGCTGCACCAGTCTGCATTCCCACCAGCAGTGCAGGAGGGTTCCCTTTTCTCCACATCCTTGCCAGCACTTATTCTGTGTTGTTTTGTTGATGAGTGCCATTCTGACTAGTGTGAGGTGATATCTCATGGTGGTTTTAATTTTCATTTCTCTAATGATTAGTGATGTTGAGCATTTTTTCATATGCCTATTGACCATCTGTATGTCCTCTTTGGAGAAGTGTCTATTCATTTCTTTCACCCATTTTTTGATTGAATTGTTTGTCTTCCTGGTGTTGAGTTTTACAAGTTCTTTACAAATTTTGGTTATTAACCCCTTATCAGATATATTGTCAAATGTGTTCTCCCATTGTGTGGTTTGTCTTTTTATTCTGTTCTTATTGTCTTCAGCTGCGCAAAAGCTTTTTAGTTTGATATAGTCCCATTTGTTTATCCTGTCTTTTATTTCACTTGCCTGTGGAGATAAATCGGCAAATATATATATTGCTGCAAGAGATGTTAGAGAGCTTACTGCCTATGTTTTCTTCTAAGATGCTTATGGTTTCACGGCTTACATTTAAGTCTTTTTTCCATTTTGAGTTTATTTTTGTGAATGGTGTAAGCTGGTGGTCTAGTTTCATTTTTTTTGCAGGTAGCTGTCCAATTTTCCTAACACCATTTGTTTGAAGAGGCTGTCTTTACTCCATTGTATGCTCTTACGTCCTTTGTCAAATATCAATTGTCCATAAAGGTGTGGGTTTATTTCTGGGTTCTCTGTTCTGTTCCATTGATCTATATGCCTGTTCTTTTGCCAGTACCAGGCTGTTTTGAGTACAATGGCCTGTAGTATAACTTGATATCCGGAAGTGTGATACCTCCCACTTTATTCTTTCTTTTCAAGATTGCTGAGGCTGTTCGTGTTCTCTTTTGGTTTCATATAAATTTTTGGAATATGTGTTCTATATCTTTGAAGTAAGTCATTGGTATTTTAATCAGTATTGCATTGAATTTATAAATTGCTTTGGGTAATATAGACATTTTAATGATGTTTATTCTTCCTAACCATGAGCACAGTATATACTTCCACTTGTTTGTATCTTCCCTGATTTCTTTTATCAATGTTTTATAATTTTCCAAGTGCAAGTCTTTAATCTCCCTGGTTAAATTTATTCCGAGGTACTTTATTTTTTTGGTTGCAATGGAGCAAGGGATTGCTTCCTTAATTTCTCTTTCTGACAATTCATTGTTAGTGTATAAAAATGCCTCTGATTTCTGAGTATTAATTTTATATCCTGTTACCTTGCTGAATTCATTTATCAGGTCCAGTAGTTTTTTGACTGAGACTTTAGGGTTTTCTATATACAATATCATATCATCTGGAAATAATGATAGTTTTACTTCTTCTTTTCCAATTTGGATGCCTTTTATTTCTTCTTCTTGTCTGATTGCTGTGGCTAGGACTTCCAGAACTATGTTGAATAAGAGTGGTGAAAGGGGGCACCCCTGCCTTGTTCCTGATCTTAAAGGGATTGCTTTTAATTTTTGCCCATTGAGTATGATGTTGGCTGTGGGTTTGTCATAGATGGCCTTTATCATGTTAAAGTATGTTCCCTGTATTCCTACTTTGCTGAGAATTTTGATCATGAATGGATGTTGGATTTTATCAAATGCTTTTTCTGCATCTATTTAAATTATCATGTGGTTTTTATCCTTCCTTTTATGTGATGAATCACATTGATTGATTTACAAATATTGTACCAGCCTTGCCTTCCAAGAATAAATCCCACTTGATCATGCTGTATAATTTTTTTTATATATTGCTGGATCCAGTTTGCTAATATTTTGTTGAGGATTTTAGCATCTAAATTCATCAGGGATATTGGCCTATAATTTTCTTTCTTTGTGTTGTCTTTGCCTGGTTTTGGAATCAGAATTATGCTCGCCTCATAAAAGTAACTTGGAAGTCTTCCTTCCTCTTGAATTTTTTGAAATAGCTTGAGAAGGATAGGAGTTAGTTCTTCTTTGAATATTTGGTAGAATTCACTTGTGAAGCCATCAGAACCAGGACTTTTATTTTTTGGGAGTTTTTTGATAACTGTTTCAATCTCATTTGTAATTGGTCTGTTTAGGTTTTCTGATTCTTCCAGATTAATTTTTGGAAGATTATATGTTTCAAGAAATTTGTCCATTTCATCTAGGTTGTCTAGTTTTTTGGCATACAGTTCTTCATAGTATTTTTTTATAATATTTTGTATTTCTGTTGTGTCAGTTATTATTTCTCCACTCTCATTTCTAATTTTATTTATTTAAATCTTCTCTCTTTTTTTCTTGGTGAGTCTGGTTAAAGGTTCATCAATCTTGTTTACCTTTTCAAAGAACCAGCTCCTGGTTTCATTGATCCTCTGTATTGTTTCTTTAGCCTCTATGTCATTTATTTCTGCTCTGATCTTTATTATTTCCTTCCTTCTACTACCTCTGGGCTTTACTGGCTGTTCTTTTTCTAGTTCTTTTAGATGCAAGGTCAAATTTTTCTTTGAGCTTTTTCTAGCTTCTTAAGGTATGCCTGTAAAGCTATGAACTTCCCTCAGGACTGCTTTTGCTGTGTCCCATAAATTTTGAGTTGTTGTATGCTCATTATCATTCCTTTCTAGGAATTCTTCTATTTCTTCTTTGATTTCATTGTTAATCCATTCGTTATTTAATAACATGCTATTTAGTTTCCAAGTGTTTGAGTATTTTTCCGTTTTTCTGTTATGGCTGATTTCTAGTTTCATGCCATTGTGATCAGAGAAAGTGCTCGATATGATTTCAATCTTCTTAAATTTGTTGAGACCACTTTTGTGTCCTAACATGTGATCTATCCTAGAGAATGTACCATGAGCACTTGAAAAGAATGTATATTCTGCTGCTTTAGGGTGAAAGGTTCTGAAGATATCTATTAAATCAAGTTGATCTAGTGTGTCCTTTAAGTCTGCTGTTTCTTTGTTAATTTTCTTTCTTGAGGATCTATCTAGTGATGTTAGTGGGGTATTAAAGTCCCCTACTATTATAGTATTGCTGTTAATCTCACCCTTTAAATCCATCAAAGTCTGCTTTATATATTTAGGTGCTCCTATATTAGGTGCGTAGATATTTATAACGGTTATATCTTCCTGTTGGATTGCTCCCTTTATCATTATGTAATGACCTTCTTTATCTCTTACTATAGCCTTTGTTTTAGAGTCCATTTTGTCTGATATAAGTATTGCTACCCCAGCTTTCTTTTTCATTTCCATTGGCATGAAATATTTTTTTCCATCCTTTTATCTTTAGTCTATGTGCATTTTTTGTTTTAAGGTGTGTCTGTCTCTTGTAGACAGCATATGTATAGGTCCTGTTTTATTATCCATGCAGCTACCCTATGTCTTTTGATCGGATCATTTAATCCATTTACATTTAAGGTTATTATTGATATGTAGTTGTTTATTGCCATTTTATTCTTTAAAACTAAATTTCTCCTTTGCTATATTCTTTTTCTCCTTTGATCTGTTTACAACAGGCACTTTAGCATTTCTTACAGCATTGGTTTGGTTGTAGTAAATTCCTTGAGTTTTTTTTTGTTGTTGTTTGAAAAGCTTTTTATTTCTTCCTTTATTTTAAATGATAGCCTTGCTGGATAAAGTAGTCTTGGTTGTAGGCTCTTGTTCTGCATTACTTTGAATATTTCTTGCCATTCCCTTCTGACCTCAAGTGTTTCTGTTGAGAAGTCGGAAGACATCCATATGGGGGCTCCTTTGTAGGTGATAGCCTTTTTTTCTCTAGCAGCTTTTAGTATTTTCTCTTTATCACTTAGCTTTGGTATTTTAATTATGATGTGTCTTGGTGTAGATTTCTTTTTAATGGAGTTCTCTGTGCTTCTTGAACTTGTGATATGTTTTCCTGCCTTAATTTAGGGAAGTTTTCAGCTATGATATGTTTGAACAAAGTCTCTATCCCTTGTTCTTTCTCTTCTTCTCCAGGGTCCCCTATGATGTGGATGTTATTTCTCTTCATGTTGTCACAGAGCTCTCTTAAAGTTTCCTCAGACTTTTTGAGTCTCTTTTCATTTTTCTGCTCTGCTTCTGTGCCTTCATTTATTGTCCTCTAACTTGGTGATTTGATTCTCAGCTTCATCCATCCTGCTTTTAATTCCTTCCATTGTGTTTTTTATTTCTGATATTGTATTTGTCATTTCTGACTGATTCTTTTTTATTATTTCAATCTCCTTTTTTATATTTGCTATCTCCTTATTTAGGTGTTCGTAATGACCATCTATTGTTGTTCTAAGATCTTTGAGCATCCTGCCAATTGTTATTTTAAACTCTGCATCCAGTAATTTGGTTATATCTGACTCATTCAGGTCCTTTTCTGGGGGTTTCTCTTGATTCATTTGTGTTGCATTTCTCTGCCTTCTCATTTTGTCTGTGTAAAAGGAGGTTTTGGCCACTGAAGTCCACTGGATGTGGCCTCTGTGTTCCCTTGGTGTGGTCTGTCTGCAGGCCCGCCCCCCTCCCCCGCTGCTGCTGCCTAGGGCATTTGGGTATGGGGATTGCTGGTGCCAGCCCACTGGGGCTGTTGCTGTGGTTTCCACCTCTCCTTCATGGGAGGGGCTGTGATCACGTTCTCAGGTGTACAAGCCCCAGTGGCCTTGGCCTTCACCCCATCCCACAGGTGGAGTTTTGCGCATGCTGGGCCACAAGCCTCGGCCCTGAGGGCAGTGGTGAGCACCTTTGCTCAGCTGTGGGTCTCTGCCAGATTCCGGGCTTTCACCCTGCCCCTGCAGGAGGAGCCTGCTTGTGGGATGGCTGCAAGCCTTGGCTCCACAGGCTGTGCGGGACTCCATGCCCATGCTTAGTAACCGGACTCCACCTGTTCTGGGCTTTCACTCCACCCCCATGGGAGGAGACAGCTCCTGCATCAGGCCACAAGCCTCGGTTCCACGGGTGGGGCAAGGCTGCACTCCTGCGCCTTTGCTCAAGGGCAGCTCTCCACCCCTTCCGGGGCTCCTGCCCTTCCCCCACAGGCTGGATTGCAGGTGGCCCACAGCTGGGTTTTTCCACTTTTGCCTGTCCCCACTGCCCCAGCCAGGCAAGACTGAGCTCACACCTGGGCCTCAGTGGTGGCCAGCCAGCTTCCGCTCTTGCCAACAGAATCACGCTTCCACGTCCCACTGCCCCCCACCCTCAGGTGAGCCCTCAGCTGTGTGGGTGGGGGCGCTGCAGCTCAGACCCTAAGACTCGCTACTGTAGTCCCAAAAGTTCCCTCCTTCCAAGCGACTCTGCTCTGAGTACCGTGGGGGAGCTTGTTTGACTGGTGTCCTGGTGTCCTGCTTCCCTTTGCTGGTATTGCTGTTTTCAGGGGAAATATTCACTTCAGATTTGGGGAATGACTCAGCCCAGGTGTTAGGGTGGCTGTCTCTCAAAATGTTTCTCCCTGTGCCTCCTAGATTATACTCTCTTCCTGATACTCAGATCCTCTCCTCTCTCCTGGCCCCAGAGCCCCAGATGGGTGGTTGTGAGAGAGGTTTTCTGCGCGGTCCCTTAAGAATAATCCTGGGTCTGAGAAATCAGTCTCTCTCTCACAAATAGTATCCTGACTTGTTTCCAGCTAAATACTGTCCATATGCCTCTTCTAGGCTCTGGGGCTGCAGGCTGGGGCTTTGTTTCTGGGGCTGAGGACCCTCTTCTCTCTGCTAAACTCACTTCCCGCCACGCGAGTCTCTCCGGGCTGCCGTTCGCTCTGGGGAGCTGGGCAGCCCTCTCCGCATTTCCACTTTTCCTACCAGTCTCAGTGTGTCTTCTTCAGTGTTCCTTGGTTGAAGAGTCCTCTTAGTTTTGTCCAAAGTTGGTTTTTCCAGATGATGGTTCTTAAAATTAAGTTGTAATCCACTTTGGTTCTGGGAGATGGTAGTTGGTACGTCTGCCTACACCATTACCATCTTGTCTTCCTCAAGACGAGTTTTTGAGGCAAGATTGAAACTGGCACACCCCGCTGCCGCTCTGTTGTCCATCCGCCGTGTTGCGTGACCAGGCCCCACAGCCACAGCGCCGCCGCTGAGTCACCAAGTCGTGGGATCTGTCTACGCTCCAGAAGCCAGTCCTCGAGTTCCAACCGCCAATCTGCCACCTGCGGCGCAGCCCGAATCCCGCACGGCAGCCGATGCTCTCATTTGAGGGTCTTTAATCACTTATTTTAATCACTTTAATTTTAATTTAAAACTTTCAAAAATTTTAAGTTAATATTTCTTAATAAGCTTATTCATGTATTTTAAAAGATTTATTAGTATTTTGAATATAACTTTTCTTACACTATCTTTTTTGTCAAATTTGGATTGTTATCATAAGAATATCTTATTTATAATTTTTGCAAGATTTAATGTTTTGTTATTTTTAAAATAAAAAAAGGATCTGACCAGGTGGTGGCGCAGTAGATAGAGCATCGGACTGTGATGCGTTGGACCCAGGTTCGAGACCCTGATGTTGCCAGCTTCAGCACGGGCTCATCGGGTTTGAGCAAGGCTCACCAGCTTGAGCCCAAGGTTGCTGGCTTGAGCAAGGGGTTACTTGGTCTGCTATAGCCCCCCCGGTCAAGCCACATATGAGAAAGCAATCAATGAACAACTAAAGTGCCACAACAAAAAACTGATGAATGATGCTTTTCATTTCTCTCTGTTCCTGTCTGTCTGTCCCTATCTATCCCTCTCTATGACTCTCACTCTGTCTCTGTAAAAAATAATAAAATAAAATAAAATAAAATAAAATAAAAACAGGCCCTAGCCTGGCCAGGTGGTGATGCAGTGGATAGAGCATCAAACTGGGATGCAGGGGACCCAGGTTTGAAACCCTGAGGTCACTGGCTTGAGCGTGGGCTCATCTGGCTTGGGCACAGGCTCACCAGCTTGAGTGCAGGGTCACTGACTTGAGGGTGGGATCATAGCTATGACCACAAGGTCGCTGGCTTGAGCGCAAACATCACTGTTTTGAAGCCCAACGTCACTGGCTTGAGCAAGAGGTCACTTGCTCCGCTGCAATATGAGAAAGCAATCAATTAACAACTATAAGGTGCCACAACAAAAAATTGATGTTTCTTATCTCTTTCCTTTCTTGTCTGTCTGTCCTTATCTGTCCCTCTCTCTGTCTCTGTTACAAAGAAATAAAGAATAGGTCCTAAAAATAATCAAATACCTTTTAGCATCAATGTGATTTGTCTGATTGAAATAAATCAATGTATTTCTTAATATTGAGTTAGATACATTCTTGGAATTAATCCCACTTGATTATGTTGTAGTACTTTAATATACTGCTAAATTTTCTCTGCTATTATAGCCATCAGAATTTTTGTGAGGAGAGAAAGAGAATGAGGGGGTAGAGGGGGAGGGAGAAAGGGAGAGAGAGAAAATCTGTTCTATGTTACTATCACACATGCTGGTGTCAGAAAAGAATCTGAAGAGAATTCTTTATTTTATGTTGCTCTGGAACAAATTTAAATCATATTGGAATAATCTGTTTCTTGAAAGAATAAAAAAAAATTACCAAAGACACCTTCTGTGTCAGAAGCTTTCTGGAAAATTTTAAAAACATTCACAATTTCTTTCACAATTTGCAATCTACTTCTTCCTGAAAAAAATATTCAAGGTTTAAAAGCTTTCACTATAAAGTTTGTAAAGGACTTTCTTATATTGATTTTCTCATTATCTGTAGTCATTTCCCCTTTCATTGTTTTTTTATGAAATTGTGCTACTTCTCTCTTTTGTTCTCTCATATTTAGTACATAATTTATTTGTGTTTGACTTTTTTTCTCCAGTGGAACAAAGTCTTAAATTTATTTATAATTTCTATTATTTGTCCCTATATGGATACTTGCTTCTTATGTAAAAAAACAATTTCTTTCAATTTTCTAAAGTTTACTTTGGTATTTGTTTTACAAGCTTAACAAGTAGCATCTTATTCACTTATTTCTGTTGTTTCTTTCTTAGTAATATAAATTATATGGTTTAAATGTTTTTCTCACATTTTTTTGACATTCTGTAATTGTGATTTTGTTGTTTCTTTAACCTGAGGATTATTTAATGAAGTTTTGTTTTGTTTCTAATTATCTTAGTTGTTTATAGCATTGAATGCATTTGGGTCAGAGAGTGTAGCTTATAGTATCTCTACTTCTGGGAACTTAGTAGTGTTATTGTTTCAAAAGCATTATAAATTCTCTGAATACCATGTTGGGAAAATAATGCATTTTTTGGTGTCTAGAGTTTTAATTACTTATATAGAGTAAATAGTTATTTACTATTATACATATTACTATTAAAATATACTGTATTTAAATTTTGTTTTATCCATAAAAAGCTGAAAGTGAGGTGTCACCTTCCACTATTATGGCATTCTTATAAATATATCTTTTATTTTCTGTAATTTCATATTTTATTCATAGTTTTACTAATTAGAAATAAGGAATAATTATAACTTGTCTACAGATTTTAATCTGTATCATTAAGTGATATAAGACTTTCAGCTAAGTTGACTTCTGACTGATATTAGCATAAAGTTTCTTCCATCATTTTATTTATTTAGTAAATCATTATGATGTCTACTTTTATCATTAAGCCAATATATTTCATTTTTTTGTCACATCAAATGTTATTTTCTGCTTTTAATGCCTTGCCTCTTTTTGTTGCCATTGACTCTTTTGACATTTGAAGAAATAGACTATTTAAGTTCATATAGCAATTACAGTTATAGTTTTAAATAATATGTTCAAACCTGTGGTACTCAGTCTATCAATTTTTATTTAAGTATAGCTCTTTCTACTCACTTTGACAAATTGGAAAATAAATGTTAATTTTAGCAGTCATAATTCTAGTTTCTAAGTGCTTACTCTTATCTCCCTTGTTCCAAACTTAGAAGGCTGATGTACAAATTATTATTGATTTGTGCCATGCTTATATCTCTAAGTTGTTGGTCCAAAAAAATATATCTATTACACTGCTAAAAATGGAACCAGGAAATAGCAATCCATAATAATTGTTTCAGAACACTTTAATTTTAAAACTTTATCTTATTACCTTGAATGACAACAGAGATACTTTCAAAACAAATTGTTAGTACGAATGACTCACTCGTTTTGCTCTATGACCCGCTATTGTTTTGCTCTATGTTACAACCTTCAGTACCTGCATTCATTTTGTTTTCATTTTCAGTCCCCCTTCTCATTAAAATGCAAAAGAGGGGAATGTATTCAGTCTTACTCCTGTACAAAAACAGGAAAACAAATCCACTGGAGGGCAATGCTCCACTCCACTTTGACAGTGGAGACCTACCCTATATGGATTAAGCAATTAGGCAGCTTGATTCTTTTCTTACTTCTTGAATTATAGTATCCCTTGTGGCATTATATCAAGAGTTAACCCATGGCAGGGGAATACGGGAGGGGAATGGGAATGAAGTTTATTTTCCCACCCATCCAAATTATGGCCAACTGGCAGAAAATACCAGACGTGTCAGCATGTCGCCAAGCTCTCGCTCAGAAAGAAAGTAATCGCCTCCACTCCCATTTAGTCCCCAAGCATCAGAATGAATTCTGAGAATCATACCATTTTCTCTACTGGTTTGTCTCTCTGGCTGTGTGTGTGTGTGTGTGTGTGTGTGTGTGTGTGTGTGTGTGAATTCACATGTGTACATAGATGCCTGCTGGAAATGCATTGCTTCAATCCCGCTGTTCACATGTAATTAACATTCCCATTCTCTTCTCACACTGAAGTTTGGAAAGAGAGACCTTGCAGTGGCCCATGCCAGCTTTAATTAGCCAAAAAATCAAAATCAAGAGAATGTAACTCTTGTAAGGGACCCATTAGGGCGGTATGGCCAAGATTGCATTGAAACAGAATGATTTAGGAGCACTGAACTTTTTTCTCTCTCTGCTTTGGAAACTGAAAGGGTTGTTTCCTTTTCTCTTTTTTCCCTGTTTTATTAAATTTTATTAACAATATATAAAGTATTAGAAATCTTTTGGATCTGATTATGATTTTGGTTCAGAAAGTATGTAATCCCCAATGAAGAGTATATTAAAAGAGCCAACTCCTTTCCAAAACTGTAGTAATCAGATGTTAGTATATGAATAGCTTTTGGCTTAACTAGGAAACTTATCCCTTCACCCCATCTCTTTTTACTTAAGCTATAAACTTTAAGAGTAATTTGTTTCCTTTTCAGTCAGGGTCTTTACAAATACCAGCTGGCATATTCAAATGAGATAACGTGAAGATTGCTTAAAGAGAAACTTGTACGACGTTCTGAGTGGCGTATAGAGAAACCTAAAGGCATAGTGCAGTACTTGGGGAAAGTAACACTAGGGACCCCGTTCCCACCCTAAGCCTGAGAAGGTAAGGGGAGGAACTCACTACTGGAATAGAGAAAAAAAAGGACTGGGTGAGAAAAGCCTCAGACAAGAGCTGAAATTTCAGTTAAGTCAAGTGGCCAGCCCAATTCAACCTGAAAGAAGGAAATGGAAAAATATTTCCCAAATCTCACTCTCTTTTTCCTTGGGGTCTCCTGCTGCAC
This sequence comes from Saccopteryx leptura, assembly GCF_036850995.1. Taxonomy (NCBI): domain Eukaryota; kingdom Metazoa; phylum Chordata; class Mammalia; order Chiroptera; family Emballonuridae; genus Saccopteryx; species Saccopteryx leptura. Next base: position 180,293,367 of record NC_089506.1, on the reverse strand, counting down.
TCTCATTGGTCAGCCCTACCAGGTCTCATAGGGTAAGGGAGCCCATGACACTGCGTGTAGGTCAGCTTCTTGGTGTGCAGATCATGACGGAAAGGGTGACGGGACAACTAAAAGAGATCTAGCACATTTCTCTTTATATCAACCAATGTCTGTTGAACACCTGAAGAATTCCTCATTTCCAAAGCATCATCATCTACGTAAATTGAAATCCAAGGAGCATTTTGCCATGAAAACTGAGTCTCAAAATTATAGAAAACTGTCATGATAAAGGGAAAGTTAATGTGGCATTTGCTGTCCTATGATGCGTATTCCAAAACTAACTTCACCGCGTGCTAGTTGTGTAATTCTGCACAAGTCCCTTCTGATCCCTCCTCCTCCATAGTCTCTATCAGAATGGTGGCACTAGTCATGTGCTTTTTGCTTCAGTCACAGAACTGTTGCCAGTATAAAATTATTGCATGCATATGAAAGTATTTTATGAGCTATAATAAACTATAATTATAATTCACTTTGGAAAACTTTCTCTGATGCCATGATATTTTCAACTTCTTTACAAGTCAAATTTCCTTCCTTTCTAAAGGAGGTACTATTGTCAAAGTTGAATGGTTTTTAAACACATTAGATATTTGTATCTTATGGAAGTAAATGAGTGCTCATAGTGTACACAGACTTTCACCAGGGGATTTTCAATTTCCTTCATCACATCAAGGAAATCTTATAAAGGATGTCACATATAAAGAGATTGCTTTGCTCATTAATTACATACAGTTGCTCCAGAGAGGGTCTGGTTTGCCAAAAGTACTGCTTATTCGGCTGTGGTTAGGAAAGTACAGAGATGATGTGACAGGCATGGCGTCGAGGCAGTGACTTGCAGCCTTCTTCATCTCAGGCCACACAAACTAATTATTAAAGCTCTGCAACACACCAAAAAAAAAAAAACAAACGTATTTTTTTTTTGGCTTATTTGACAATATATCTAGTTGACATCCATCACCACACATAGTAACAGAAAACATTAGCAAATATATTGCTAATGTTTCAATAAAGAACTTCATTAAAAGAATAACATGCATCATGATCAAAAAGGGTTTAGACTTGGCTGGTGGCCCAATGGATTGAGCACTGCCCCAGAGCACCAAAGTCTATGGTTGCATTGCAGCCCACGGGCCGTAGTTTGGGGACGCCTGATTTAGAGGATGTCTTTTACAACCCCACATATATATATATGTGTTCCCTTGCAGTCCAACCTGCTCTGAGTAATCTTTCCTCCCCTTCTCCTCCAAGCGGCACAATGGTGACATTTCCTCACACCTAAGCAGATCCCTGGTCTGTACTCGCTCTGACTTAAAGTACTTCACCTTCATCTTTACCATAGGTAGGTGATAAAGCTATAGGACAGGGGTCCCCAAACTTTTTACACAGGGGGCCAGTTCACTGTCCCTCAGACCATTGGAGGGCCGGACTATAAAAAAAAAAACTATGAACAAATCCCTATGCACACTGCACATATCTTATTTTAAAGTAAAAAAACAAAACGGGAACAAATATAACATTTAAAATAAAGAACAAGTAAATTTAAATAAAAAAACTGACCAGTATTTCAATGGGAACTATGCTCCTCTCACTGACCACCAATGAAAGAGGTGCCCCTTCCGGAAGTGCGGTCGGGGCCGGATAAATGGCCTCAGGGGGCCGCATGTGGCCCGCGGGCCATAGTTTGGGGACCCCTGAACTAGAGAATACATATTTTCTTTCCCAAATGCTCACAGAACACTGACAAAGATAGACTATATGTGGGGCCATATAATACATTATTGTAAATGGGATGGTAGACACAACCCAAGGTCACTGGCAAGGGGTCACTGCCTCAGCTGGAGCCCCCAGGTCAAGGCGCGTAAGAGAAAGCAATCAATGAACAACTAAAGTGCTGCAACTGTGAGTTGATGCTTCTCATCTCTTTCCCTTCCTGTCTGTCTGTCCTTGTCTGTCCCCACCTCCCTCTCCTTTCCAAAAAAAAGAAAGAGATAGAAAAAAGAAGAGCAATGTAAATCCAAAGTAAATAGAAGGAAAGAAACAGTAAAAATAACAGAATTCAGTGAAGTGGAGAATGGATAATAGAGAAACTTTGTGAAGTCAAAAACTGGCTCTTTAAAAAGATCAACAAAGTTGACAAAAATTTTAAAACGATAATGCAAATCACCAATATTAGTCATTAAAAAGGAGTTATCAGCATTATATATATTAAAGAACAATAAGACAATGCTATGAATAGCTTTATGCAAAAATTGGTATATGGAGATGAATATAGTTCAAAAAAATACAACATACCAAAACTGACATAAGAAATAATTATATTAACTCTATACCAAAAGCAATTAACTTTTTTATTATTAATATTAATTTACTGTGTATACATAAATTCAAGTGTTCTACTGAATACAACTCCCTCACCCCCCACCCTGGTGTCCCCCCCACAAGCCCCTTGTGCCAGTCCCCTCAACACCCTCCCCCCTTCCCTCTAGGATTTGCCATCTTGTTATCTATATCTCTGTATTATGTATATATAATTTCATGAATCCCTTTACCTTCTCTGATCCCATCCCCTCATCCCTCCTCCCTCTGACCGCTGCCCCTCTGGTCCCTGTGATCTCTCCTCTGCCTCTATTTTGTTCTTCGATTCACTTTGTTCATTAGATTCCACACGTAAGTGAGATGACATGATATTTCTCTTTCTCTGACTGGCTTATTTCACTTAGCATAATAGTATCCAGGTCCATCCATGCTGTTGCAAAAGGTAAGATTTCCTTCTTTTTTACTGCAGCGTAGTATTCCATTGTGTATATGTACCACAGCTTTTTAATCCACTCACCCACTGAAAGACACTTGGGCTGTTTCTAGATCTTGGCTATTGTAAACAATACTGCAATAAACAGGGGGATACATATCTTCTTCTGAATCAGTGATTTGGTGTTCTAAGGATATATTTTTAGAAGTGGGATAGCTGGGTCAAAAAGTAGTTCCATTTTTAAGTTTTTGAGGAAACCCCATACACTTCACAGTGGTTGCACAAGTCTGCATTCCCATCAGCAGGGCAGGAGAGTTCCCTTTTCTCCACACCCTTGCCAAAAGTTATTGTGTGTTGTTTTGTTAATGAGCGCCATTCTGACAGGTGTGAGGTGGTATCTCATTGTGGTTTTAATTTGCATTTCTCTAATGATTAGTGATGTTGAACATTCTTTCATATGCCTATTGGCCATCTGTATGTCCTCTTTGGAGAAGTGTCTGTTCAGTTCTTTTTCCCATTTTTTGATTGGATTGTTTACTTTCCTGGTGTTGAGTTTTAGAAGTTCTTTATAAATTTTTGTTATTAATCCTTTATTAGATGTATTGGCAAATATGTTCTCCCATTATGTGGGTTGTCTTTTTATTTTATTCATATTATCTTTTGTGTGCAAAAGCTTTTTAGCTTGATACAGTCCCATGTGTTCATCCTGTCCTATTTATTTCACTTGCCTGTGGAGATAAATCAACACAGATGTTGCTACAAGAGATGTCAGAGAGTTTACTTCCTATGTTTTTTTCCAAGATGTTTATGGTTTTATGACTTACATTTAAGTCTTTTATCCATTTTGAGTTTATTTTTGTGTATGGTGTAAGTTGGTGGTCTAGTTTCATTTTTTTGCATGTACCTGACCAATTTCCCAACACCATTTGTTAAAGAGACTGTCTTTACTCCACTGTATGCTCTTACCTCCTTTGTCAAATATCAATTGTCCATAAAGGTGTGAGTTTATTTCTGGGTTCTCTGTTCTGTTACATTGATCTGTATGTCTGTTCTTATGCCAGTACCAAGCTGTTTTGAATACAATAGTCTTATAGTATAACTTGATATCAGGAAGTGGAATACCTCCCACTTAATTCTTCTTTTTCCAGATTGCTGAGTTTATTTGTGTTCTTTTCTAGCTCCATATAAATTTTTGGAATATTTGTTCTATATCTTTGAAGCATGCCATTGGTACTTTAATGGGAATTGCATTAATTTGTAGATTGCTTTGGGTAATATAGACATTTTAATGATGTTTATTCTTCCTATCCATGAATATGGTATATGCTTCCACTTATTTGTATCCTCCTTGATTTCTTTTATCAATGTTTTATAATTTTCCAAGTACAAGTCTTTTACCTCCTTGGTTGAATTTATTTCTAGGCATTTTATTTTATTTTTTGTTGCAATAGTGAAAAAGATTGTTTCCTTAATTTCTTTTTCAGACTGTTTATTGTCAGTGTATAAAAATGCCACTGATTTCTGAATATTAATTTTATATCCTGCCAATTTGCCAAATTCATTTATTAGGTCTAGTAGTTTTTTGACTGAGACTTTAGGGTTTTGACATGATGACAGTATCATGTCATCAGCAAATAGTGATAGTTTTACTTCTTTTACAATTTGGATGCCTTTTATTTCTTTTTCTTGTCTGATTGCTGTGGCTAGGACTTCCAGAACTATGTTGAATAAGAGTGGTGAAAGGGGGCACCCCTGCCTTGTTCCTGATCTTAAGGGGATTGCTTTTTATTTTTGCCCATTGAGTATGATGTTGGCTGTGGGTTTGTCATAGATGGCCTTTATCATGTTAAAGTATGTTCCCTGTATTCCCACTTTGCTGAGAGTTTTGATCATGAATGGGTGCTGGATTTTATCAATTGCTTTTTCTACATCTATTGATATTATCATGTGGTTTTTATCCTTCCCTTTGTTTATGTGATGAATCATAATGATTGATTTAAGAATATTGTACAGCCTTGCCTCACCAGAATAAATCCCACCTGATCATTATGTATGATTTTTTTCATGTATTGTTGGATTCAGTTTGCTAATATTTTGTTGTGAATTTTAGCATTTAGGTTCATCAGAGATATTGGCCTATAGTTTTCTTTCTTTGTAGTGTCTTTACCTCGTTTTGGAATGAGGGTTATGCTTTCCTCATAAAAGGAGTTTGAAAGTTTTCCCTCCTTGAATTTTTTTTTTTTTTGTATTTTTCTGTAGCTGGAAACGGGGAGAGACAGTCAGACAGACTCCCGCATGCGCCCAACCAGGATCCACCCGGCGCGCCCACCAGGGGCAACGCTCTGCCCACCAGGGGGCAATGCTCTGCCCCTCCGGGGTGTCACTGCCGCGACCAGAGCCACTCTAGCACCTGGGGCAGAGGCCAAGAAGCAATCCCCAGCACCCGGGCCATCTTTGCTCCAATGGAGCCTTGGCTGTGGGAGGGGAAGAGAGAGACAGAGAGGAAGGGGGGGGGTGGAGAAGCAAATGGGTGCTTCTCCTATGTGCCCTGGCCGGGAATCAAACCCGGTCCCCCGCATGCCAGGTCAACGCTCTACCGCTGAGCCAACAGGCCAGGGCCCCCTCCTTGAATTTTTTGAAATAGCTTGAGAAGGATAGGTGTTAGTTCTTCTTTTAAAATTTGGTAAAATTTAACTGTGAAGCCATTTGAACAAGATTTCTGTTTGTTGGGAGTTTTTGATAACTGTTTCAATTTCATTTGTTATAATTGGTCTGTTTAGGTTTTCTGATTCTTCCAGATTGATTTTTGGAAGACTATATATAGTTCAAGGAATTTACCCATTTCACCTAGGTTGTCCAGTTGTTTAGCATACAGTTCTTCATAGTATTTTCTTACAATCCTTTGTATTTCTGTGATATCAGTTGTTACTTCTCTGCTTTCATCTTTAATTTTATTTATTTGAGTTCTCTTTTTTTCTTGGTGAGTCTGGCTAAAGGTTCATCAATCTTATTTACCTTTGCAAAGAACTAGCACTTGGTTTCATTGATCTTCTATATTGTTTTTTTAGCTTTTATGTCATTTATTTCCATTCTGATCTTTATTATTTCCTTACTTCTACTTCCTCTGGGCTTTATTTGTTGTTCATTATCTAGTTCTTTTAATTGCAGGGTTAAGTTGTTTATTTGAGCTTTTTCTTGCTTCTTAAGGTATGCTTGTAGTGCTATGAACTTCCTTCTCAGAACTGCTTTGGCATTGTCCCATAGATTTTGAGTTGTTGTATGTTCATGTTCATTTGTTTCAAGGAAATTTTTTATTTCTTCCTTGATCTCATTGTTAACTCATTCATTATTTAGTAACATGCTATTTAGCCTCTAAGTGTTTAAATGTTTTTCAGTTTTTCTATTGTAGTTGATTTCTAGTTTCATGTCATTGTGATCAGAGAAGATGCTTGATATGATTTCAATCTTCTTAAATTTATTGAGACTCGTTTTGTGTCCTAGCATGTGGTCTATCCTAGAGAATGTACCATGAGCACTTAAAAAGAATGTATATTCTGCTGCTTTTGGATGAAAGGTTCTGAAGACATCTATTAAATCCAGTTGATCTTGTGTGTCATTTAAGGCCACTGTTTCTTTGTTAACTTTCTGTCTGGAGGATCTATCTAGTGATGTTAGTGGGGTATTAAAGTCCCCTACTATTATGGTATTGCTGTTGATCTCACCCTTTATATCCATCAAAATCTGCTTTATATATTTGGGTGCTCCTATATTAGGCACATAGATATTTACAATAGTTATATTTTCCTGTTGGATTGCTCCCTTTATTATTATGTAGTGACCTTCTTTATCCCTTACTATAGCCTTTGTTTTAAAGTCTATTTTTTCAGATATAAGTATTGCTACTCCAGCTTTTTTTTTCACTTCCATTTGCGTGAATTATTTTTTTCCATCCCTTCATTTTCAGTCTATGTGTATCTTTTGTTTTGAGGTGGGTTTCTTGTAGACAGCATATGTATGGGTCCTGTTTTCTTATTCACGCAGCTACCTTATGTCTGTTTATTGGAGCATTTAATCCATTAACATTTAATGTTATTATTGATAATGTCATTGTTTGTCATTTTATTCTTTAAATCTACATTCCTGTTTTTTCTAGATATTTTTTTCTTCTCTTTGTTCTGTTTACAACAGGCTCCTTAACATTTCTTGCAGCATTGTTTTGATTGTAATAAATTCCTTGAGTTTTCTTTTTTTTCTGGGAAGCTATTTATTTCTCTTTCAATTTTAAATGATAGCCTTGCTGGATAAAGAAGTCTTGGTTGTAGAAACTTGCTTTTCATCACTTTGAGTATTTCTTGCCTCAAGTGTTTCTGTTGAGAAGTCAGATGTCATCCTTATGGGGGCTCCTCTGTAGGTAATTAACTGCTTTTCTCTTGCAGCTTTTAGCATTTCTTCTTTGTCTCTCTCTTTTTTTTTAAAGTGAGGGAAGTCCTTTTATTTATTTATTTATTTATTTATTTATTTATTTATTTATTTATTTATTTTTAGAGAGGAGAAAGAGAGACAGAGAGGGAGAGAGAGGAGAGAGAGACAGAGAGAGAGAAGGGGGGAAGAGCTGGAAGCATCAACTCCCATATGTGCCTTGACCAGGCAAGCCCAGGATTTCGAACTGGCAACCTCAGCATTTCCAGGTCGACACTTTATCCACTGCACCACCACAGGTCAGGCCTCTTCTTTGTCTCTTAACTTTGACACTTTAGTTATGATGTGTCTTGCTGTAGGCCTCCTTGGGTTCCTCTTTAATGGAATTCTCTGTGTTTCTTGAACTTGTGTGACTTTTTTCTTCATCAATTTAGGGATGTTTTCAGCTATAATTTCTTCAAAGAGGTTTTCTATCCCTTGTTCTTTCTCTTCTCCTTCAGTAACCCCTATGATGCAGATGTTGTTTCTTTTCATGTTATCACAGAGCTCTCTTAGAGATTCCTCTGACTTTTTGAGCCTCTTTTCTTTTTCCTGCTCTGCTTCTGTGCTTTTGTTTATTTTGTCCTCTAAATCGCTAATTCGGTCCTCTGCTTCATCCAGTCTGCCATTAATTCCTTCTAGTGCAGTCTTCATTTCTGATATTGTATATTTCATTTCTGACTGGTTCTTTTTTATTGTCTCAATGTCCTTTTTGATGCTTGCTATCTTCTTATTTAGGTGCTCATTATGTCCATTTATTGTTGCTCTAAGATCCTTGAGCATCCTGAAAATCATTGTTTTAAACTCTGCATCTGGTAGTTTGGTTACTTCCATCTTATTCAGTTCTTTTTCTGGGAATTTAAGTTATTGATTCAATTGGATTGCGTTTCTCTGTCTTCCCATTTTGTCTGTGTATAGACTCCTCCTTTGGGTGTGCTATTTGTGTAGCTAGCTGAGTCTAGGGTTGGTATTGTCTGCTTCCAGCTTCCAGTTGTGTTGTTTATAGATCTTCTTGGGTTGGCATCAGTTGTTTGTAATCTGCTGTGGGCTACTTGTCTGCTGCTTTGCTATTTGTGTCGACATTTTCTGTGCGTTAGTTGGGTCAGGTGTGAGGAGCCTTCCCTTAAGATTTCACTCTAACAAGGGTTGTTAGGTCCTGAACTGATGATCTCCACATCTGGCCACTGGATGTGCCAGTGCTGGACCTCCCTGGCAGGAACCTGGTGCAGACCAGTGGGTGTCACTGCCTTTAGCCAGCCCTTAGCTACCTCCTTGGAGCTACAAGCAATCCAGAATTTGTGGCTGCCTCTGCTGGGCCCAGGTGCCACTCTAAATATCAGCTGCACTCATAGGCTGGCTTTTATCTACTCTTGGTCAGGGTAAAGTCTGCTTAAAAGTTCAAGTTCCCCTGAGTCCCAGTTTCTGTTGTCTTTTCCTGCTGGCTGCTTATTGGGCTAAGTATGGTATTTCAGGGACTAGGAAGGGTAGTGGGTATGGCTTGCCCCTTAGCTTCAGATGTCATTCTATCCAGACTTTTTCCCCCCAGCCCTCAGAAGGATGTGGCCACAGGAGTCCAGAGGGTGTGGCCTCTGAGATGTAGAGGTTTGGTTTGCCCACCAAGCCCCCCTGCTGGCCCTGGAAGCCCTCCAGTGAGTACTCAGCAGCGTGGGTGGGAGTGGTATAGCCCAGACCCCAGTATTCAAAACCTGTGTCCCTGATGCATCCCCTGCTTCTGAGCCACTCTGCTCTGACTGGAGTGGGAGAGCCTCTGGTGGGCATGATAATTGCTTCCCTTTGTTGGTGTTGCTTTTCCCAGGAAAAATGGCACTTTAGTGTTGGGAAATGACTCAGCACTGGGATGGCCTTCCCCCACAGTGTCTCTCCCTGGGCTTCCGAGTTTACACTGTCCTCTCACAACTCCAGTTCTCTCGGCGCTTCTCTGCCACTGGAGCCCCAGGTAAATGGCTGTGAATGAGGTTTTCTGCACCGTCCCTTTTAGATGGAGCCTGGTCTGAGGGTTCTGTCTCTTTCTTGCAAACAGTAAACTGGCTCTTTTCTCAGCTAAATACTTTCCATATGCCTCTTCTAGTGTCTGTGGCTCTAGGCTGGGGCTCCAGTCCTGGGGCCGAAGACTCACACCTCTCAGGGCAACCCACCCTGCCGTGAGAATCCCTCTGGGCCACCGCTTGCTCTTGGGAGCGGGGCAGCCCTTTCCACATTTCCGCCTTTCCTACCAGTCTCAGTGTGGCTTCTTTGGTGATCCTTGGTTATAGATTCCTCTTAGTTTAGTCCAAAGTTGTTTTTTCAAGATGAATGTTCTTAAATTAAGTTGTATTCCAATTTGGTTCTGGGAGGTGGGAGTTGGAACGTCAGCCTACTCCATTGCCATCTTCTGGTCTCCCAAAAAGCAATTAACTTTATCAAAACCTTCCCAAGAAGAAAAAACCAAGGCCCAAATGATTTCATTGGTGAACTCCATCAAATATTGGAGGAAGAATTAGTACCAATCTTATAAAAAGATAAGGACCATTGTCCAATTATGTGGTAAAGCCAGTAGGAGTGATTCATTGATTTTTGGCAAAGTTGCCAATGCAATTCCATGAGAAAAGGAATTTTTCCTAACAAATATCACTAGAATAAGTGAATATCCTCAGGGGGAAAATGAGCATCAACTCCCACATCACATGCTACCCAACATTTAATTCAAAAAGTATCATACAGCCTGAGCAGGCGGTGGCGCAGTGGATGGAGCATCAGATTGGGATGCTGAGGACCCAGGTTTGAGACCCCGAGGTTGCCAGCTTGAGCATGGGCTCATCTGGTTTGAGCAAAAGCTCACCAGCTTGGACCCAAGGTCACTGGCTCAAGTAAGGGGTTACTCAGTCTGCTGAAGGCCTATGGTCAAGGCACATATGAGAGAGCAGTCAATGAATAACTAAGGTGTAGCAATGAAAAACTGCTGATTGATGCTTCTCATCTCTCCATTCCTGTCTGTCCCTGTCTATCCCTCTCTCTGTCTCTCTCTCTGTCTCTGTTAAAAAAAAAGTAACATACACATCAATATAATACACAGAAAGAGAAAATTTCTAAAAGAAAGCATAAGAGAAAAACTTTGCAACCTTGAGATAGGGAGATATTTCTTAGATAAAATTTTGAAATCATGAAGCATAAAAGAAAAATTAAGTTAGCTCTCTTTCAAAATTGAAAACTTTTCTAATGAAAAACACCACTAAGAAAACAAAGACACAAGCCGTGGATCTTGTGAAACTATTGGCCAACTAGGTATCAGACAAATGACTCGTATCCAGAATACACGAAGCATTTTTATAACTCAATTATAAAGAGTAAAAACCCAATAACAAATAGAAAATTTGAAGAGATACTTTACAAAAGAAGCTGTATAAATGGCTAATAAACACATGAAATAATAATCAATATTATTAGTCATTAGGAAAATGCAAATTAAAACTATAATGAGATACAACTGTCTATTCGATAGCTAAAACATAAAACAAATTTTATTTTTCAATTAAAGTTATGATACATTATTATGTTAGTTTCAGGTATATAGCATGGTGATTGGATATTATATAACTTACAAAGTGATCACCCTGATAAGGTTAGTATCTATCTGACACCACAAATTGTTATTTCAATATTATTGACTATATTCCTTGTGCTGCACTTTACATTGCCATGACTATTTTTATAATTGACAATTTATATTTCATAATCTCTTTACCTATTTTATCCATCCCCCTAACTCCCCTCCCATTGGGCAACCACCAATTTGTTCTCTGTATCTATGAGTTTGTTTCTGTTTTTCTTTTTTTTTTAAATGATTACTTTTTTATTGATTTTTAGAGAGAGAGAGAGAGAAGGGGGAAGAGCAGGAAGCATCAATTCCCATATGTGCCTTGACCAGGCAAGCCCAAGGTTTCGAACCGGCAACCTCAGTGTTCCAGGTTGACGCTTTATCCCCCTGCGCCACCACAGGTCAGGCACTTCTGTTTTTCGGATTCCACATATAAGTGATATCGTATGGTATTTGTCTTTCTCTGACTGATTTATTTCACTTAGCATAATACCCTCTAAATCCATTTATGTTTTTGAAAATGGAAGATTTCCTTCTTTTTTATGACTAATATATTTCATTGTATAAATATACCACATCTTCTCTATCAAAATACCAATGGTATTATTCACAAAACTGAAACAAATAATTCTAAAATTTATATGAAACCACAGAAAACCCTAAACAGCCAAAGCAATCTTTTTTTTTTTTTTTTGGACAGAGACAGAGAGAGGGACAGACAGACAGAAAGGGAGATGAGAAGCATCACTTCTTTGCTGCGGCACCTTAGTTTTTCATTGATTGCTTTCTCATATGTGCCTTGACTGGGGGCTAGAGCAGAGTGAGTGACACCTTGCTCAAGCCAGCAACCTTTGGCTCAAGCCAGCAACCTTTGGCTCAAGCCAGCGACCATGGGGTCATGTCTATAATCCCACACTCAAGCCGGATGAGCCCACGCTCAAGCTGGTGACCTCAGGGTTTCAAACTTGGGTCCTCTACATCCGAGTCCAACACTCTATTTACTGCACCACAGCCTGGTTGGGCTAGCCAAAGCAATCTTGAGAAAGAAAACAATGTTGAAGGTATCATGCTACCTGACATTAAACTAGACTACAAGGCAATAGTAATCAAAGCTGCATGGTACTGGCTTAAAAATGGACACACAGATCAAAGTACCTGAATATGGGGTCCAGAAATAAAATGATGGCTATATGGTCAACTAATCTATGATAAATGAGACAAGAATATACAATGAAATAAAGATAATCTCTTTAATAAATGGTTTTGGGAAAACTGGATAGATACATGCAAAGTAATAAAACTGGATCATTTTCATGCACTATATATAAGAATAAACTCAAACTGGATTAAAAACTTAATTATAAGATCTGAAACCATAAGACTACTAGGACAAAACACAGACTGTAAACTCTTTGACATTGTTTTCAGTAATACCTATTTATATATGTCTCCTTGGTCAAGAGAAAGAAAAGGAAAAAAAGAACAAACAAATGGGACTACATCAAACTAAAAAGTATTTGCACAGGGAAGAAAACCATCAGCAAAATGAAAAGACAGCCTACTGAATGGGAGAACGTATCCGCCAGTGATACATCTAATGAGGGATTAATATCTAAATATATATAAGGAACTCATACAACTTAATACCAAAAATATTTCTGATTAAAAACGGGCAGAGGACCTGAACAGACATTTCTCCTAAGAGGACATACAGTTGGCTGACTGACATATGAAAACATGCTCAACATTACTAACCATCAGGGAAATGCAAATTAAAACCACAATGAGATATCACCTTACACTTGTCAGAATGGATATTATAAGTAAATCAAAAACCAAAAAATGCTAATGAGGATGTGGATAAAAAGGAACCCTCGTGCACTGTTGGTGAGATTTTAAACTGGGTCAGCCACTATGATGTTCTTCAAAAAATTAAAAATAGAGCTATCATTTGACCCAGAAATCCCACTTCTAGATATTTATCTGAAGAATTCCAAAACACTAATTCAAAAAGACATATGTGGGCCCTGTCTGGCTGGCTCAGTAGATAGACCATCAGCCTCATGTGCAGATATCCTGGGTTTGATCCCTGGGCAGGGCACACATGAGAAGTGACCATCTTCTTCTCTTCCCCTCCCTCTTTCCCTTCTCTCTCTCTCTTCCCCTTCCACAGCCAGTGGCTCCATTGGTACAAGCATTGGCCCAGGCACTGAGGATAGCTTGGTTGATCTGAGCATCAGCCCCAGATAGGGGTTGCCTGGTGGATCCTGGTCAGGGCACATGCAGTAGTCTGTCTGTCTAACTTCCCTCCTCTCACTTAAAAAAACAAATACAAAACAAAACAAAAAAACATATGCATCTCTATGTTAATTGCAACATTATTTACAATAGCCAGGATATGGAAGCAATCTATTGGTTCCATAGATAGATGAATGAATATAGAATAGCTAAAATGAACAAAACTGGCCATACCAAGTATCGGTAGGATGTGGAACAACTGGAACTTTTTTTAAAGATTTTATTTATTCATTATAGAGGGGGGAGAGAGAGAGAGAGAAAGAGAAAGAGAAAGAGAAAGAGAGAAGAGAGGAGGAGCAGGAAGCATCAACTCCCATATGTGCCTTGACCAGGCAAGCCCAGGGTTTTGAACTGGCAACCTCAGCATTTCCAGGTTGACACTTTATCCACTGCACCACCACAGGTCAGGCAACAACTGGAACTTTTAAAGTACTTCTGGCAATTACATGATATGGTACAATTTACAGTAAAAAGATAACTACTAAGCAGAGAGCCCTTTCGACCTATTCCCATTTACCATGAAAAATTTTTAGATTCTGTATTTGGTTGGTCTCCAAATTTTCAGGTTTCATTACTGCTCAAGTCAAGATTTTTTAACCCTATCACTTCACTTAAACCCTTCTACTCAAAATGACAAATGACCTTGTTATATATAGACTGAATGTTGTAGCCCTTCAAAATTCATGTTGAAATCCTACCACCACCAATGTGATGGTACTGGGAGGTGGAACGTTGGGGAAGTGATCATGTCATATGTGGGATCAGTGTCCTTATCAAAGAGACCTCAGAGAGCTTCCTCACTCCTTGTACCATGTGAAGAGAGAGCAAGAGGAAGGCTATCTATGTATATGAACAAGGAAGTGGGCTCTCTCTAAACAGGAAATCTGCCTGCGCCCTGAACTTGGACTTCCCAGCCTCCACTGTGAGAAATAAATTTCCTATTTATATTGCTTATAAGCTACCTAGTTTATGGTATTTGCTTTTAGCCTAAATGGACTAAGACCATAATTGGTACTGAGTCAGGTGCTGCTACAACAAATACCTAAAAATGTGGAAATGGCTTTGAAAGAGGCTGAAAGAGTTTTGAGGTGCATGTTAGAAGAAGCCTACCTTGCTGTGAACAGACCAGGAAGGGTGATTTTGGTTAAGAGCTCAGAAGGAGAGTGAGAGAGCTCTAGAGAAAGCAGCAATCTTCCTAGAGAGTAGGCGAGAAATCCTGAAGAGATTGTTGGTAGCGATATGCTCTGTAAAGGCCATTCTGATGAGGTCTCAGTGGAAAGGAGAAACACACTATTTAAGACGGAAGAAAACGCCATCCTTGTTATAAAGCGTCCAGGAACTTGACTGAATTGTATTTCTGTTCTAGCATTTTGTGGAAGGTAGAGCTTGTGAGCAATAAAATGATATATTTAGCTTGAACCATTTCTAAGCAAGTGTTGAAGTTGTGGCTGGGTCCCTTCTGACTGCTTATAGTTCAAATGTGATAAAAGAGAAAGAAAGACAAATTAATTAAGAAAAAAAGAAGCAGCAGCAGCAGAATTTAAACCAGGGGTCCCCAAGCTTTTTACACAGGGGGCCAGTTCACTGTCCCTCAGACCATTGGAGGGCCAGACTATAAAAAAAACTATGAACAAATCCCTATGCACACTGCACATATCTTATTTTAAAGTAAAAAAACAAAACGGGAACAAATACAATATTTAAAGTAAAGAACAAGTAAATTTAAATCAATAAACTGACCAGTATTTCAATGGGAACTACGGGCCTGCTTTTGGCTAATGAGATGGTCAATGTCCGATTCCATATTTGTCACTGCCAGATGTAACAAGTGATGTGACGTGCTTCTGGAGCCGTGAGGCGTGCATCCCACGTCACTGGAAGTAGTACTGTATGTGAGCAATGCCATGCTTTGCATCTCTCACTGACCACCAATGAAAGAGGTACCCCTTCTGGAAGTGCGGCGGGGGCCGGATAAATGGCCTCAGGGGGCCACATGTGGCCCGCGGGCCGTAGTTTGGGGACCCCTGATTTAAACATTTGAAACATGGTCAGCATATTTCTATTGCAAAATATGAAAGGATGTGTTTTGGAGAGAACACTGAGGTATGACCTAGCATTCTTCTGGTAAAGAGGCTAGCATGTGTGTGCCCCGTGGATTGAACTGGTCACCACAGCAGGAAAACTGCCCATCTGAACTGAAGGGGAAGGAGATGGGATGGCTGAAGGAAGACTGCTGGACTTCCGGATTTTACATGGCAGAAATCTAGAGCTACTTGACTAAGAATGTGTTCAAGACAAGGGAAGAATAACCCTGAAGGTGACTCAGGGATCATCAGGGCTGCCTCCTTGGTTTCGAAAGGGGAAACCATCACGTCACTTTCAATAGGCAAAAGTTGTGAGGTTGGGGCTTTTCCCAGGTAAGTCCCAAAGTTTGGGGGTGGGGGCGAGGGAGTCTGACCCTGGCCTGGCAAAGCTTTGGGGAAACACTGCCACAAGGTGGGACTTACCCCACGGTGTGTCTGGAGGTGGGACCTCTGCTCTTCCTGAACCCAGGGACAGAGCATCACACCAAAGAGAATTATACTTGAGCTTTAAGATTTCATGGAATTTATCTTGTTCTTTGGATTTATTTGAGACCTGTTACCTCTTTTTTTATTTCCTGTTTCTCCCTTTTGGAATGGAAGTGTCCATCCAGTTAGGCCTTCTTGTAGTTCCTGTCAGGCAACAAATGTTCTGCCTCAGGACATTTGCTATTGCTAGTCTGTCTGAAAATCTCTTCCACATCTTGGAATAGACTCCATTCGCTTTAAATTCTATGCTCAAAGATCTCACAAGACACTTCTCTGAGTGTTCTGTCTAAATAGAACTCCCAGCACTCTCATCACTCTTATTCTCTGGCCCTGCTTTATTTTTCTTTTGAAGAAAAATATTTTTACTTAAAATATTTTTACCCCCTCCTTCTCTTTCAGTGAAAGCCTCAAGAGTTCAGGGATTTTGTGTTTTCCACTTATTGTTGTATTCCCAGTGTCTGGAACCTGGTAGGTATAGTACTTAATGAATACTTGTTTCCTGTTGCTTCAAGATCAGCACTATTTATATCCTAAAGAGAATTATGTGGTGCACTTTGAGTCTCAAACATTTTCTATCCCTTTCTGTTGGAGGATTATACGCCATTCCCCACAGAATTCACGCAGGACTGTGTGTCCCGACCTAGGCGGAGGCTTTCAGAGCGTGCTCCTGAGTCTGCGTGTCTTCTTGGCCACTCTGCCACAATAACCAGCAATGGACGGAGGCCACTACATCAGCTCGAGCCCCAGAGAAAGCCTCGGCCGAGCCTACGGATTTGTAGCGTGCGTAGTAAATAAGCTTTGCTGTATTAAGCCATGGAGATTTGGGGGCTCTTCGTTTCCACAGTAAAACCTAATTTATCCTGACCAGTACAGATACCTGGGCAACCACGGACTAACGGAGGGTCCAAGGGGAGCCGGAACACATTTGACAAATCACGTAAGTTTGCCTGAGCTGGCTTTTTCTAAACAATCTAGTGCTTTGCCACCAAAACATTCTCTTAGAAAAAAATAAAAGCAACAGAAAAACACTAGGACATTTATTTTGGCATGAGCAGAAGTCATTACTTTTATTCTTTCAGGTTTTTATGGAAGAGCGTTATAGGAAAGAATAAGTAGCTCGAGTATCTAATGGATTTAAAAACAGTTTCTCAAAATGTGTATCTTAAAATTGAGTAAGAGACTTGCAAATAATACTGATTTCAAAGCTTTGCCTCAGACCAAATGACTAAGAATCCTTGGGACTGGTGTCTTCAAATCTGTATTATTTTTAAAGTTCCCCAACTGATTATGATGTAGCCATTCCTAAAGCCAGTGCTAGAATAAGAGTCTTTGTACATATAACTCCACGAGACACAGGGGATATACAGACCAGCAAGAGCGCCTATTCCATTCCACTTAAATACACATTCAAAGGCATAGTTTTTTTAATCTCTCACTGAATCACAACACTTCACCTTGTCAATGGAGATCTTCGTAGAATGACTTTCTAAAGAAGAAAATATTTGCTTTAGTTTCAATTGTCATTAAATGGAAATGGCTTACTGTATCCAAAATCCTCAGGACAGTATCACTTAGATCTAACTCTTGTAGAAATAGATAGGACTAAGGATGCCAATATAAACCCACTACAATTGTTTTCTGTTTAGGCAATTGTGAGGCTGAGTTGGATCCAGCAGGGGAATTTCCTTTATTAATACAATATGAGCTCGTTGCTTATGTTTTTTTGTGTGTGTGTTTTATAAACTGTAATTCAGATGAAGTAGCAGCAGTCACCAAGACTCAAATAGGAAACACCAGAATATTACTGTTGGTGCCAGAAACTGCCAGCATTGGATGTGAAGGAAGAAACTGAACACCATGTGGATACTTCCAAACACAGGCAATATAATGGAGGCTTGCTTCTTACACAAAAAGTCCTTTCACCCCTACCTGTGCCTCGCCCCAGGATTCCCTTCCTCACAGGGAGGAAGAAATGAAAGATCGCAGCCTTCTGCACTTTTACTTGACTTTGAGAGCAGTGTTAAAGCTCTTATAAAATTAAAATGTTGAAGCAGAGGTCATTTGTGCTTTCAAGAGTTAGAGAAAACACACTTATCTGACAGTGTTCTGAAAGGAAACCAGAAATCTTATACCAATTTGTAATATATGTGCTTTAATAACCAAGAAAAAAATCATATTGAACAATCCCTGTGCAGTGGTAGTGAGGGTTACCAAGCCAGAAGCAATAGCTGGGAGCAGTGTGGTTTGCTGGATAGCAAGGCTCCGTTCTGCATGCTTTGGCAGAAAGTTTCAGCCTCATCCAGATATACATGCAACCTTCATGGAGAAACAGAGATAAACATCTACCATTGCTGACAGATGAGGAGAACTGGTCTACCGCATCTTGGCTTCTTTGCCTTCATTTTTAGAAATACAAACACAAACGAGATTTTTCTTTCCCATGAAGTAACTAATTACTAGGTAAGTTATTTCAAGTCCTAGCATTACTACAAAGAAAAATAATTCCTTTCTGGCACTACCTTGAAAGAAGACTTTCAATTGGATTAGGTTCCTTCAATCTAGATGAACATAATAATACCTTCTTTTTTTAACTATCCCTCAGCTAAGTCCTTGCCTATCCCATGCTTTCTTCATTCTCACTTAAAAATAGCTTTTAATTTCTTAAATTCTATGAGCAAACCTTCCCCAAAGAGGCAGAAGTACAGATTTTTGTAAAGTATTTGCACAATTTGGAATACTTCACAAATTAAAATACAAACGTCTGAGTTATTCAGAAAGCTGAGGAGCTAAATATGCATCACTTGCATGCAGAGAGAGAGAGAGAGACGCAGACAGATAGGATACAAAGACTATACTCCACAGTTTTGGAATACCAGCTCATCCTGCTGATTTGACATTTTTCAGCTCATTGACCTGTGAATAAAGCTGAGGTTTGTCTAGAAAATTTCCTCAGTTTGATTTTTAAAATTTTTAATTTAGACTGCTTATAACTAACTACTGTTTTACATGTGTTCCCTTCTTCCTCATTATTTCAATGGGCTTATTTTAATACTTAACAGATTAGGTGCTTGGAATCACAGGCTGTAGTCACCTAAATGTAGTCATAAAACGTTGCTGGGAAAGGTAAGAAAATTCTTTTAGGTCTTAAGTCTACTTTACTGATTTAAGAAGTGAAACATGCCTCTTCTGTTCTCACATGTTCCCACCAGCTTCTAATTGCTACATAATAGCCAACAAACTTGAACTTCTCTTTCAATGGAGTAAGGAGTGTCTTCTTTCTCTAGAAAGATCTTTATGAAACCTTCCAAAACCTCACTTTACCCTGGGGAAATGTTACTTTATTTGAGTAAAATTGAGAAGAACATATATATTTTAGTTCTTATTTCTTACTTACTTGTAAGATTCAAGGAAAAAAAAATCTCAATTGTTTAAAAAGTTTTGTATCATTTTTATTTGACAGTCTATGTAATTTTGAAATATGAGAGAAAAAAATGCCCCATTACAATCTTAATCATGCTTTATAGTTTTAATTTTATTTATAATATTTATGGCAATATTTTCATGTAATTATTTGAAATATTTTATTTCCCATGCATCTAGAAGTTTCATGAAGGCAGAAATGGGCCTGTATTATTCACCCCCATGAAATATATTTTTCAGTTAATGCATACATTGATTTGAATAAATGAATGGGTCAGAATGACTAGCCCAATCTATAAAGAGGGAACAGAGAAACCTTTTGTGTTCTAGCTAAACACAAATTGTCCTAGCCATTTACAGGGGCTTAACCCTTAATGCATAGATCAAACATCTGATAACATTTAGAAAGGAGTCTGAAAGTTGCTTTTTTGCCAACTTTCAAAAAGTTTGCAGAAATATGGATCCAAGAAGAACAGTGACGGAGTGCAGCCACTGTTCCACACACTCAGGATCTGTTTCCCAGACTTGAGAGAGCTGTGGGACACGCTGAGCAGTTTGGTATAGCATCACAGTGCTCAACACATTAAGAATCCTTGTCAGAGGTTTTGTACATTAGTATATCCTGGAAGCAGGTTGAATGTGGAACTATGTGTCAAGAACTGGGGAGGGACTGGGATTTCAACTTACATACAAATTAGCTTGTCACAGTTTGATAGGGCCAGCAGAAGACACAACACTACTGGATCAGAGACAAAAAAACAGTTTAATACACTCAGCAATAGCAGTAACATTACTATGCTAGATACTGAGCTTAGTTCCCACAGGGCACTGTAAGGAGAGTCATAATAAACTCGTTCATACAGTTGGTTAGGCACCCTAAGCTCAGGGAACCTGAATCTTTTATAATGCACAGTGAGCATGCGGGCACTTTACTCTAGAGGGAGACACTATATATTGCATGGCTGTTCACTATATAAACATCCTAAGAAATATGGCCAAGAAGAAAGGACAGTCTCTCCTTGGCAAGATGTGCAGAAATGTGAGAGACTCATGAAGAATTGTTTCCCAACACCATGTCTCTGGAAGGTTTTCTCCTGGGACCTTTATTAAGTTAGTAGATATGCAAAGATGTACACAAAGATACCTCCAATGTTCTGCACAGCTCACACACATGCCAACCTCAGGAGAATGGAATCAGAGTGAAGAACAAGAAAGCCACGTGTCCAGCAAAGAAGAATGGGCAGGAGATGAATATCACTTTCATCAACTGGCTTGGGTATACCAAACAGGAGTTACAGACTGACACAGCAAACAGGGATGAAAAAAGCCTAAACATGCTGTTCTTATCTCCTGTCAGAAAATATTGTCATTTGGGGCAAGTTAAATCATTTCTTTTTCCTTTCTCCCTATTCGAAGTTTATGAAAGCCAAAATAACCCTTTCTAAACTTACCTTACCTCTGCTTAACAGGCAGCTGCTTTATTTATCCTCAAAGACCAGAGAAGACATAAGAGGAAGAGTTCAGATGTGTCAGAGGTTACCAGGGTGAAAGAAAGAAAAGAAAAGCCATTTGTCACCCGTCACGCAAGGAGCTAGCAGTGCTGACATGGAAATCCTGCAAATCTGGCTTACTCCTGCTTTTGATAATGTACTCAATCTAAAGGCGAACACGATTTCGGAGTCCTGGGGTCCAAGGGAGCCTCAGTCCAGCAGGACAATTATGCCTGCTTTTTTTATTTCTTTTTTTTTTTTTTTAAACCAATGTCTGCCTTTGTTCTTTAGAGCCAGAGCCCCTCCCACACCACAGGCCCTCAGGGCACACAGATAGTAAGTGTAAAGATGTGTTTTTTTTTTCAAGGATAATAAAAAGCTCTTGAGGATTTATAAACTGTTTCATCTGTCAGAACCTATTTATGCCGACTTGGCACTTAGAGTGAATTATTCTTATTAAGCAAAAGTTGAGAAAATTGCTTAAGTCTCACCAGAAGGTTCCTGCAGTCTATCAGAAGCTAGGACATTCTGTAAGCTATAAACTTAAGAGAAAAGGAATTACACGTCTGTAGGGATGTCTGCAGGGAGATAAATGACCTCAAAAGAGAATGGATCTAGCTTTGCTCCTCATGCTGCTGTGCTGGGGAATTTTTCCATTCCCACCCCATAGGGAATTAGGGAGGGCATCAGAAAGGGCTACATTCCAAGGACAGGTTCTCCTTTCATTTCTCCAGTGACATCTCTCTCCACACACAGTATGTCCACTGTCGTGTAACGCATGCAGATCTGCTCAAGGACTTTTACAGAGTGCAAGGGATTGAGCGGAGCACTCTACATGAAGCTCTTCTTTCTAGCAGCAATCCACGAAGTACTGTTATTACCATATTTCCCCATGTATAAGACACACATTTTTTTGAAAAATTTGGGGGTTTAAAAACTGGGTGCGTCTTTTACAGTGGTTGTAGTTTTTTTTACTTGCATTTCTCACTTTTTCGTGCTTATTGAGGAGTTGTATGAGTTTTATGATGGATAAAACCTGAGTTCAACAACTTTATGTAATACTTTTTTTTTTTTTTCAAATTTCGGGCCCCCAAATTAAGGTGTGTCTTATACATGGGGGCTTCTTATACATGGGGCAATATGGTAACTTCCTTCTATAGATGTGGAACTGAGGGGTGGAGAGATTGAGGAACCCAGCCTCAGCTGCATGGCGATGGTGATCTGTGATGTAAGCTCAGGCAGCCCAACTTCAGGACAGACCCTCCGCCCCACTCCATGTAATGGCTCCAACAGATGCCTCTCCGGCTGGAAATTGCAGGATTGAACACCTGATTCAGCTGGTCACTCCTGAAGTTTATCAGGGAATTTTACTGAGCAACTCTTTTCCTTTTTTAAGATTTTACTTATTCATTTTTAGAGAGAGAAGAGAGAGAAAAGGGAGAGGAGTATGAAGCATCAACTCCCATATGTGCCTTGACCAGGCAAACCCAGGGTTTCGAACCAGTGACCTCAGCGTTACAGGTTGATGGTTTATCCACTGCACCATCACAGGTAAGGCCTAAGCAACTGTTTTAGTAGTGGCCACTCAATCCAAACTCCGTTCACCTAATTTATCTATTATAAGTTTCAGTTCTTTTCCAAGCCCTTTGTCTCTTTTACCTTTTCTATCTTTTTTCTAAATTCAGAAAGCCTTACCAGTTCCAATACTTCATAAATTTGCCAAACACACTCCCATGTAGAGCTTGGCACAAGGTATAGGGGCTCAAGAAATGTTTACTAAATGAGCTCAGAGGCAGACAATTCATATCCAACTGGGCTCATTAGTATCGAAACCACTCATTGCTCATATCCTCCTTCAGGAGGTCCATCTTTGTTCCTTCCAGTTGAAAATATAAATTCCCACATTTACATGTTATAACCGTGATGGCGAACCTTTTTATAAAAACCGCCCACTTTTGCAGTGCTGGTCAACCTGGTACCTCCTGCCCACTAGTGGGCTTCCAGCTTTTATGGTGGACCAATCGCAGTGCTGTATGGTTGCTCCACTACCACCCACAATGAAAGCTGGAATGCCCACTAGTGGGTGGAAGGGACCAGGTGGACCAGCACTGCAAAAGTGGGTGGTTTTTATAAAAAGGTTCACCATCACAGTGTTATAACATCTCCATCAGTCTGGGACCACCAGCATAGCATGCCAAATTCACTTGAGCTAATAGCCTTATTATAAAAACATTTTAGAAGGATAACTTTTTTCCAAAGTTCTTATTTAAATAATTGATTGATACTCCTAGAAGTGCTGCAATCAAAATATTGATAGTAGTATTCCAAACTTTATTGAAAACATGTATTAGATTTGCATGTTGTTTCCGTCAAACGAGCATTATTCTAATAGCAATGAGTATCTAAGACATGATGATGATGTCTTTGTATTCCTGATATCATTAGAGCCATTTTTAGAACAATAGATGAGAAATAAAAAGAAAATTGGGAAAAGAGAAAATGTCTAATAATGTAGAGAAAAGATCCTAAATGATACCTAAGTTGTGTCTGAAAACATTACCACAATCAATCAACAATAGTCATCGATCAATGTTATCCGTAGCTTCTTTTTTTTTTTTTTTTTTTTTTTGTATTTTTCTGAAGCTGGAAACGGGGAGAGACAGTCAGACAGACTCCCGCATGCGCCCAACCAGGATGCACCCAGCACGACGCTCTGCCTACCAGGGGGCGATGCTCTGCCCCTCCGGGGCATCGCTCTGTCGCGTCCAGAGCCACTCTAGCGCCTGGGGCAGAGGCCAAGGAGCCATCCCCAGCGCCCGGCCATCTTTGCTCCAATGGAGCCTTGGCTGCGGGAGGGGAAGAGAGAGACAGAGAGGAAGGAGAGGGGGAGGGGTGGAGAAGCAGATGGGCGCTTCTCCTGTGTGCCCTGGCCAGGAATCGAACCCGGGACCTCTGCACGCCAGGCCAACGCTCTACCACTGAGCCAACCGGCCAGGGCCCTATCCGTAGCTTCTATGTCTACTTAGCTACTATCAGCTATGTGCTCTGGCTCCTCTTTTTCCAGAAGACTCCTATCAGCTGGTTTTTAGTTCTGTGGCCAGCACTACCACTGGGGACTAAGACCTGACTGCTAAGAATGCCACAGCCGTGGTCACTTTTTTATTTAAGGATACATCTTTCATTCAGTAGCTCATTCCTTCATGATCCCAATTCTTTATCGTGAAAGGTCACATATGCTGAGATTTTCTTCAAGAAATCTAGAGTTCAACTCTGTCTACTCCTTAAATTCATCTCTGGTCAAATGATCCTATTTGCAGTGAAGCCAAGAAAGAAATTTCACTCCCTTCTATTCATTAGACTTGTAGCACAGAATCCGAAGTGGACTTCAAACTACTAGACACATTTCAGGCAAATATTCTGGGATCTGGGCACTAGAACTGGACTGAAGGGCTCCATAGACGTTTAGTAGAATTTGTGCAAGTGGTTTTTGCCTTTCCAAATGTAGAAGCTTTGCTTCCATCTATCCTCCATTCAATTACTAGGCAAAATCCTTCCCAGAATCCTATTTACCTCCTCAGAAGTCATTAGTGCTCTTTTTTCATATTCAGACAAGTCTAAGCTCCTTCTAGCTTATGTGACCCTCCATAAGTTTGTCTCAGCCTTACTATCTATTGGAGAGCAGATGTGGAGGTGGAGATGGACATGCAGAGAGCGTTGGGCCGACTTTAGCAGTTGATGCCTGTGGGGAAACGGGGACAGCAAGATTGGGCAGAGACAGATGTTAGGCTGTGATACGGTCACAACGAGAGGCTGCTGTCAATCCCATAAGGAGCTGGGACATCCCTGCAGAACTGTCTTTTCATTAAGGCAAGAAGCCCAGTCTTTCTATCTTAGCATCAATCAATCATTGGCTATGGTTGCCCCCGAGAAGAGAATGAGACCATGGCACAGATGGCTCTCTTCAGCTGAAGTATATTAGTATTATATAATTCTCGACAGCAAAGACCACGTTTTAAATTTTTGTGTATTACACAATGTATGAGGAGTGCTGTAAAAATGTACAGGACACACACACACACACACACAGTATATAGCACTTATGTGCCAAACACTATTACAGGTAATGAAGTTTCAATGATAAATAAGATAGATAAAAATCCTCATTTCAAGATTACAGTCTGCTTATTAATTAAGAACTGGAAGTCAGTCTGCTACTTATTTTATCTTAACATTTTATTAGTCATTATCTAGAATGCACAATACTTATAAAAAAAATCCTAATAGTCAAATCTTACATCTTTCTTACGTAGTGAAGCTAGGCTGTGGTAATAAATTAACTTTGAAATCTTAGTGGCATAACACAACAACTTATTTGTCACACTCCTCACGCCCCGACATGGGTTGGGTGGCTCTCCTCCATTATGGAGCTATACCTTCTGGAACATGTGGCCTCCAAAATCACTTCATAAGGGAAAGGGTGAACTCAAAGGCACACTGGCTCTTAACCTCAATCCTGCTCCAGCTCATTGGCTATAATTAGACACATGGTCTTAACCTAACTGCAAATTCTGGGAAATGTAACGGAAAAAATAAATAAGCATTGAACACGAATGGTCTCTGCTGCAGTAGCCAATGTCTGTTGAGTATTTCTATGTGACAATACTACTTTAAGTGTTTAAAGGTTCTGCACCTAGTTCTACTTGGTTGGGGTGGGAATACTACAACAACAACAATTCTCAGACACTAGCCGGGTGTCCCTCAATTCAATTCAAGTCAAGTCAAGTCAAGTCAATTCAATTCTGACACTCGCTACCTGAAGATATATGGTCATATCCCACAGGTTAAGGGCTCAGTCCTACAAGACTGCCTCTCACACCTGCTACCCCATTTCAGACACCAATTCAAAGTCCAGGTCATCACCTATTCTTCTGACTAACCAGCTACAGACTGAAGGGTCCAACAACCCCCTCCTTGCATTAGATTAATTTGCTAAAGTTTCTCAAAGAAGTCAAAGAAACATTTTACTTACCGGATAAATAGTTTATTATAAAAGGATATAATCCAGGAACAGCCAGATGCAAACAATGAACATGGTGGGTATGGGGGGAAAAGCATGGGGCTCCTATACTCTCTCTAGGTACTTCCTTCTGCCTGCTTTACCATGCATTCACCAACCCGGAAACACCAAGCCCATCCTTCCGGGTTTTTACAGAGGCTTCACTTCATAGGCATGAATCATTAAATCATTGGCTATTGGTGACTGATTAAACCGTTAGCCCCTCTTCTGTCTCTAGAGGTCAGGGGGTGGGACTAAAATGTCCAACCCTCTAATCACATGGTTAGTTCTGTTAGCAACCAGCCCCAATCCTTAAATTTAGTCCAATGATTGCCTCATTATCACAACAAAAGACACCTTTGTTGGCTCTCACCACTTAAAAAATTCCAAGGTTTTTGGCCCTGGCTGGTTGGCTCAGTGGTAGAGCGTCGGCCTGGTGTGCAGGGGTCCTGGGTTCGATTCCCGGCCAGGGCACACAGGAGAAGCACCCATCTGCTTCTCCACCCCTTCCCCTCTCCTTCCTCTCTGTCTCTCTCTTCCCCTCCCACAGCCAAGGCTCCATTGGAGCAAAGATGGCCCGGGCGCTGGGGATGGCTCCTTGGCCTCTGCCCCAGGCACTAGAGTGGCTCTGGTCGCAACATGGCGACGCCCAGGATGGGCAGAGCATCGCCCCCTGGTGGGCAGAGCGTCGCCCCCTGGTGGGCAGAGCGTCGCCCCCTGGTGGGCGTGCCGGGTAGATCCCGGTCGGGCGCATGCCAGAGTCTGTCTGACTGTCTCTCCCCGTTTCCAGCTTCGGAAAAATACAAAAAAAAAATAAAAAAAATTCCAAGGGTTTTTTTTTAGGAGCTCTATGCTAGAAGTAGGGACTAAAACGAAATATATATTTTTTGTTATAAATCACAATGTCACAGTGCTTAACACCAATTGCTGACAATCTAATGAGGCAAATACCAATATTAATTCCATTTTATAGGTAAAGAAACTGAGGCACAGAAAAGATGAGTAATTTACTCAAAATCCTACAAGTAATGAGTAATGGAGGTGGGATTTGGATTTGATCTATAAGCTCCAAAGTCTTTATTCTTTCTACCAAGTATACTTTAAAAATCAAATTGAGACTCTAAAAGAAAGGCCTATCTTTTTTAAAAGCAAATCTTTGAGAAACACCCATTAGAATAATCTCTTCTTTTCCAGAAAATAGTAATCTTACCTAGTGTAGAAGTATCCCTTTTCCAAATCCTTCTTGTAATACTCAGTTCTCTCAGTGTTCTTCCTGAAAACACTCGGAGTTTAAAATTGTTTGCTTTTTATAACAGTCATTAGTAGTTCAAACCCTGAAATGAGCTCCCTTTGAACAAATAAGCCATACCAAACAGTGCCAAAAACCTTACTATTCAGCTGAAAACGGTCGATGATTAAAATTTTATTGTCCTCCCCCAACCAAAAAAAAAAAAAAAAATCCTTATTATGGTAACATGTACAGAGACTATTAAAACATGCATATTCTTTATGAATAGGAGTCCTCAGTGACTCAGGAAAGCAGAGTCCTCTCAAGGGCTCAGATTTTATGTACAAACTTTCATTCTTTCCCAGTCTACCCTGACTCTGCCTATTCTTGTTTCCATGACAACAAGGAGACCATAGATAATTGAGATTAGGTTTGTCTTCATGATGGTTTAAGAAGCTGGTCACTTGAAATGCCTGCACACGGAGGGGAGAGAAGAGCCTCTATTGCCACCTGCTGGGCTCCACATCCTCCTCACCCTCTCTAGTCCACCATCTCCGATTCCAAATCTCTTAGCTTGGGGCTTTTTTTTGCAGGCTAAATGCCCTCTGACATTTGTCAATCTTTCTGTTTCAGTTGAGATGGAGCATTGTTATAAAAAAGAGATGAAAACTTAGCCTTCAGCATGGACTACTCTTCAAACTCAGGGTAATTCATAAACAAGGATCATACCTACCCACTTCTCCACAGCACTCAATTGCTTCCAAGTGTTTTTCATTAAACCTAAGTGAAAACACTTCCCAGGATGCAATTTTAAGGGAATATTATTAATCACATGCCTTAATTAGCCTTGCACAGGGTAATAAGCGAATTGGCTGAATACAAATGATTTTCTTCTTCTCAAATATCCTCATTTTACAAAATGGATATTGCTGAATGTTTGGGTTTCCTGAAGGCTACAATGAACTATGCAGAGTGCTTTCCCAACCGTACGTATATTGATTTGCAATGATGGTTGACATTTCATTTCATAGGGCTTTGCATTTTAACTATTTGATTACAGAGGAGCTATTGATGTAGACATCTTCAAGGTCTAATGCAAAACTCTGAAATTGTTTTCTGGAGCATTTAAGAGAATAAATAATTCAATTTAATAACATAGATTTAATAAATGAACAAGGATCTCCCAGCAGTTAGAAAATTTGTGTGAAGTTTTTATTCTCCTCAAACCTTAATTCCCTAGGCATTTACTGCCCCTCCGAGTTTTCTGAAAACCCATTGTTGTGAAAAGGGAGATGCCAGCAGTTCCACAAAGAAGTAGAAGACACGCAGACTGTTATTGGTAAAAACAAATTAGCAAGAGTGGGCGATGGAATCAGGATGAAAGATTTGTGACTTTAAACATACATTGCATACTGTGTTCCCGAATGAGCTCCATCTTGTACAAATGTTTGTTCTTAAGAGAAATTTCAATTTGATTTAATGTAAATCCATATCTTAGCAGAATTATTTATGTTATTTGACATGCTTCATTTTAGAATTCATCAAGAAGAAGAAATAAGTAGGAAAAGCCAAAACTTTCTGAAAAAGAAGCAGACTTTTGCTGTACAAGATCAAAATGTACTCTAAAGACAGAACATGTATGCAGTGGGATGCTGTTGCAGAGACAGGAAAATAAAGCAATAGAATGGGAGGGACATCAACAATGGCCCTATTTTTAAGGCCCTGGCCGGTTGGCTCAGCGGTAGAGCATCGGCCTGGCGTGCGGGGGACCCGGGTTCGATTCCCAGCCAGGGCACATAGGAGAAGCGCCCATTTGCTTCTCCACCCCCCCCCCTTCTTCCTCTTTGTCTCTCTCTTCCTCTCCTGCAGCCAAGGCTCCATTGGAGCAGAGATGGCCCGGGCGCTGGGGATGGCTCCTTGGCCTCTGCCCCAGGCGCTAGAGTGGCTCTGGTCATGGCAGAGCGACGCCCGGGAGGGGCAGAGTATCGCCCCCTGGTGGGCAGAGCGTCGCCCCTGGTGGGCGTGCCGGGTGGATCCCGGTCGGGCGCATGCGGGAGTCTGTCTGTCTCTCCCCGTTTCCAGCTTCAAAAAAAGAAAAAAAAAAGAAAAAAAGGAAAAAAAAAGAATGGTCCTATTTTTATATGGGACGAACTAATTAATTAATGGTACTGGCAAACTTCATTGAACATAAAATGTTAGCTCTTTACTGTGCACCATATAATAGTAAAATTTCAGATGAATTAAAGACTATATATAAATAAAAACTTGTTAGAGGAAATTGATGGGGCTGTATAGTCTCGGTGAGGGAGAAAGCTCTCTAAGCTGGACATCATACTCAGAAAGCACAAAGGAAATTCTAATATATTTTGCCACATTCAGAATTTTTTTTAAGGTTTTATTTCTTGATTTTACAGAGGGAGGGTATAGAGCAAGAAGTATCAACTCATAGTTGCTTCACTTTAGTTGTTCATTGACTGCTGGTCAAATGTCTCTTGACTGGGCAAACCCAGGGTTTTGAACCAGTGACCTCAGCATTCCAGGTCAACACTTTATCCACTGTGCAACCACAGGCCAGGCACATTCAGAAGTTTAACTGGGTGTATGGCTCTGCTAAGACACCTCTCTTTCAGATAGAGCATTGCCCACAGTGGAATTTAGGGGAGGCCCACGAAGCTCCCTTTAATCCTCCACCACACTTTATAGTGCAGTCTAGAGAGGAGAGGACTGAGCAGCACACACCCCTAAACTTATGTGAGGCCCCACATTCTGGGCTAGACTCACCCTTCCTGACTCACAGTACATAGCGCTCCTAGAATACTGCCTCTCTGCAGGCGTCTGCCTTAATTAGAGCTGTGAGCCCTCATTCTCTAAAAGACTATCTGTACTATCGCATTGGGAATTACAGCCCTGTGTAAACCCTACCAGAAATTCAAGCTTCCCAGAGCCTCATAGAGACTCTTATCCATGGACAGATCTGTAAATTCTCTAGTCTGACATTACCCAAACTTCCACATATCTCTGACTTCTAGCTACAGAATTTACATAGCCTAATGTAAAATGAAGACGTGCAGCTCCTTGTTCAAAAATTAGTAAGAATTTCTTGATGGTAACAGTAAGACATTAAACCAAGCCTGGGGCCCTTCTAAATGTGGGGCTCTGGGTGACTACACAGGTAGTACATTCACAAGGTGCCAAGTTCCCTGCTCCAACCCTTTATGGCCTCATAATCTGTTATCAGCAAAACACCCTGTATCCTCCATTTCTTCTCTAAATGTTCAGAAGAACTCCCTACTCGGAATAAATCTTCACTGTCCCCAAGGGCACTGTCAGACTCCCACACCCCACACCTCACAACGCCTGGGGTTGGGGTAGGTAGGCCCTTTATTTCCCATTGCCTTCCCTTTTTAGAACTTCTGTGTCTTTTTCAAAAATCCAGTTTCTTTCAAGCTCATGCCATCCACTGAAACCACCCAGTGTCTCTTTCGGCTGCGGTCATCTCTGTACCTCCCTATTAGCCAGGATACGACGCCCTGTAGGTGCTCAGGAAATATGAGAAAGTTAAATGACCTGTACAATCATTTTGAAGGAAGAAAATAAGATAGAAATCAAATTTAACTTGCCAACTGCATAGCAAGAGCAGTCATACTTTAAGCAAAGCATCCATTTTGTCTGAATCACTCACAATCTCTAGATATTTGCATTCTATATTCTGTGTAACTTTGATCAGAAAACTGACCCAAGTCTGGCCTGTTATGAAGCCAGGTTGATCTCTATACCCTAAAACATTTATGATTATTTCTTTAAAAAGTTGAGAGGAAGGGGAGGCTAAGAAGTCACTTGTGATGACATCAGGAATATGTCATGTCCCTTTTATAGTTTGTTAGTAGAGTAAACAAACAAACAAACAAAAAACCGAGAACACAGTCCCTTTGCCTGTTGACGCCTGTGCCTGTGAGAATTTCTAGCCTCATTGCTTCCGAATACTGCCCTCTTCTGGCTAGAGAGTGCATACGGCTGGAGCTGTGAGAAGTGAGCCTGCGTAAGCAGAGAAACGAGCTTGGAATAGAGACAAATACATTGTGTGAGAAAGTGAAACTTAGGAAAAGGCAAGCGTGGAACAAAATGGCAAAAGCAGATTTATACCCCTCCTAACCTTTATGTTCATTCACCCCGTTTTTCCTTCAGAGGTTCTCTTATCCAATGCCCTCCCGAACAAAAGCAGGCAAGTCATAGGACCTGTCCAATTTGCTTTGGCAGCTACCACAAGTGAAGAGCTTGGTAGAATGAGCTATCTATTCTGATCTCTTCACTGTCGCCGCCCCTCGCCTTCGTCCTGCCCCAGCTGGTCCTCTGCCTTGCTGTCCATGTTGCTCTCCCAGAAACCATACATAAAGTGCCCTCTTTTGAACACCAGTGGGAGCCTGGCAGGATTGCCCCAGCTGGACACAGGTTTTTCCCTCTAACCACTGGCGCCAAAGGATTTATGTCATTGCTTTACCACCTTCTGGATCTGCGTTCTTAATCTCTCTGGGAAATAGCACGCTGGTGATAGGAGTTGGGAAGAAATTATGTCAAAGAGAGAGGGAAAAATGTCAGCATTAGCTAGAGCAAGTAACTAACACATGAACTTTGATAACTTTTTTATAAGTTGATTCAAGAGTCTAAAAAGTGTCTGTACTTATCTTTCCCATGGTCAGTGTCACTTATCAACATAAAGGATGTAGAGCTGTCCACTAAGTTTCACTTGACAGCACATCTAGAAAATGCGGATGCTGGGACAGCACACTGGTGTTAGCCAGGGGGCTGCTTACAGCCAGAGGTGACCACCACAGGCCCTGGCAGACGGCTGGGTGGCCAAAGGACTAATGTGTTACATCAATAATGGGCACAGAGGTTAGGAAGCTGTGGTTTAGAAAATGTGCCAGATGGAGGCCAAGTAATGGTCCTTATCAAGGAATCAGGAAATCCTGTGGACAAGCCCCAGGAAGTAGCAGAGAAAAACAAGCCAATTAGTGTGGAAACAAAACATACCCACTGCAGTTCTTGGAGTAGACCACCATTCCTGAGGCTTCCTTCCCTGAGGTGTCCCTTAGTGCCCTCACTGCCTCTACCTGTCCCTTTTAGGGCCAGCTCCGACCTCGCTCTGCTAGGAGGTCTACTGAACAATGTCCGTTCTGTCATCTGCTTTGGCTGCAGGAGTTAGAGGCTTACACCACTACTTGTCACAGTTACACACAGTCTTGGGATGATGACTGATGTTTAATTGGAGCATGCTTAATCATATGTCCATGTTCTCTGGTCTTCCGGAGTTGTACACCGCTTTGCCAGCCAAATAACCAAGATCTAAGCCCCTATTAGATGATGTCAGAAATCCCAGTCCTCTACTCACTTTTCTGAGGATTACCGAAGGCTACGCACCTGCCGTGGCTGTTGGTGGTTATCCGTCGCTCCTAGCTGCTGCTTGGCATGCTCCGTGGCGTTTCAAATGCTTTCTCTATTTGTCCATGTGTAGACATTGACTCTCCTTTAATTTCACAACTCCACCCCACACTCCAGCACAACTAACCATAATGCAGAGTGAAAGGTTGAAGATAATATGCAGAATTAAAATGCAAGAAAGTAACCTTTAAAATTTGGTAACAGCAATCACCACTCCTAAGTCCACGAGCCTTATCTCAGTGTAGAGTTCCCTGCTTGCGGTCTCTCAACTCAGTCTGCTTGCTATGGTTTCAGTTCCTCCTCATACAGATGGGAGTTCCCCTTGACTTAGTACTGACTCCAACACTCCAATTTATTTGTTTGTTTTTTTATTAATTTTTGTGTTTTTCTGAAGTGAGAAGTGGGGAGGCAGAGAGATTGACTCCCGCATGCACCCAACTGGGGCCCACCCGGCATGCCCACCAAGGGGCAATGCTCTGCCCATCTGAGGAATTGCTCTGTTGCAACTGGAGCAATTTTAGCGCCTGAGGTGGAGGCCATGGAACCATTCTCAGCACCCGGGCCAACTTTGCTCCAATGGAGCCTTAGCTGCAGGAGGGGAAGAGAGAAATAGAGAGAAAGGAAAAGGGGATGGGTGGAGAAGCAGATGGGTGCTTCTTCTGTGTTCCCTGGCCAGGAATCAAACCTGGGACTTCCACATGCTGGGCCAATGCTCTACCACTGAGCCAACTGTCCAGGGCTTCCAATTAATTTTTTAATTGTTTTTTTATTAAGTGAGAAGTGGGGAGGCAGAGAGAAAGACTCCCACATGTGCCCTGACTGGGTTCCACCGGGCAAGTCCACTAGGGGGCGATGCTCTGACCTTCTGGACCATTGCTTCATTGCTCAGCAACTATTTTAGCACCTGAGGTGAGGCCATGGAACCATCCTCAGCTCCCAGTGTCAACCTGCTCATTCAAACCATGGCTGCAGGAGGAGAAGGAGAGAGAGAGAGCAAGAGAGCAGAGGCAAGAGAGAGAGAGAAGAAATAGAGGGAGGGATGGAGAAGGAGACAGGCGCTTCTCCTGTGTGCCCTGACTGGGAATCAAACCTGGGGCTCCCACACGCCAGGCCGACGCTCTACAGCTCAGCCAACCGGCCAGGACCCACCAATTTATTTATTTATTTCTCTATCTATTTATTTATTTATTTTTACAGAGACAGTGCGAGAGATAGACAGGAATGCAGAGAGGTGAGAAGCATCAATCATCAGTTTTTCGCTGTGGTACTTTAGTTGTTCATTGATTGCTTTCTCATATGTGCCTTGACTGTGGGGCTATAGCAGGCCGAGTAACTCCTTGCTCAAGCCAGCAACCTTGGGTCCAAGCTGGTGAGCTTTGCTCAAACCAGATGAGCCCATGCTCAAGCTGGCAACCTCGAGGTCTCGAACCTGGGTCCTCCGAATCCCAGTCTGACGTTCCACCCACTGCGCCACCGCCCGGTCAGGCACCAATTTATTTTTTGACAAGCCCTAGCTAGAGGATGAGAAGCCAGTTTACTCAATTATTCCCCCAAATTGGAGTTCCACTCACTATAAAGTTAGCCATTCACATTGTTTTGAAAAATTGTCCCTCTCCTCTTTGTTGCAGCTTCCCCTCAGGAGAATAAGCCCAGGACTAAACTTTGCATATTTAAAATGCCTTTTAAAGCATTTCCTCACACAAATAACCACAAAATAATCTCTCTTTCAAAAATTGATACTGCTATTCCTGATATGTGAAAATAGCGGCAATTTTTCAGTTTCACTTTTTTTTTTTTTTTGTCTTATCAATTTGTCTGTTTTGATGGTCAGTATAAACAATTTTCCTCTCCTCCTGGGTTTGTGACCAAATATTGTCAATTTCCCACAAGAGAGAAAGTGGTCCCCTAACAAAAGCCAATGATAGATTTACCATTGAGGTGCATGGCAAGACTACTATGTGCTCCCCTAAATCCCATTCTCCTCTGCTTCCTGCTGCTGCAGTGAGAACCAGTGTGCAGTCTCCCCTGCACTTAGGTCCACTCTCTGGCTAAGATTTAGCCAATGAGTGTGAGTGGTTTAAGGCCAGGGGCCACCTCCATCATGGCCATTCACATGCAGGTTTAGATTGAATTCAGACAGATGGTAGAGAAACAGTGGAGCCAAAAACTGGTGGGCCATACCTTTATTCTAGCCTCGCACCCGGCTGGCAAGTAAACATAAACACACAGGGCTCCAAAACCCACTCACACATTCTCCGGTTCCACAACCAGTGGAATCTTCTCTGAGTTTTCCTAGAATCAAAGGCCCCCTCCAGCCTCAGTCTCCTCTGGTTCTCCATCTCCTTCTCTCTACACAAACTGTGAAATAAGATGCCTTCCTTCTTCCTCCTTTCTCCTTCTTAAAACTTTTTGGCGTAAAAACCCCTCCTCCTGCACACACATTAGCATAACAAAGCCCCTTTCCAAGCAGGAAGGTAATTAACAGTTTCACCTGGCAGCGCAATTCACATGGGCAGCAGCCATTTTTAATAATAAAAGTGAGAAAAATCAAATAACACAAATTTTACAAACTTATTTTCCCAACAAATGGCATGGAGAGCATTTCTTCCAGGACTGGCCTGTACAGACCATGCTATTTTCTTCTTGTGGCTGGGCTGAAAGGAGTGAACCTCCCAGGGCAACTTTTGAGCGTCACATATTGAAAGTGGCAGAGTTCATCAGCTTGGGGCCCTGAATGATCTCATGAAGGAGGGACATATCATTAAACTGTTCATGTGCTTCAGACTCTTTTTAAAACGAGAAATAAACTTCTGTGTTATTTAAGCCATTATAGTGTTTTAGGTCTGTTTGTTATAGCAGCTGGCCCACCTAAATACAAACTGTAAGGGGGGACCCATCAGAGATGTCCCGACTAGATGTGGAATGAGCAGAGAGCTTTGCATGGTAATAAAGAACACTAATGATCAAGAAAAGGCCCACTCCCCATGCCTTCTTGACTTCCATTTCAACATTTTGTCTAAAATTCCACCAGGTGGGTTTCGTTACTTTGGATAAAGACATACCACTTCTAGGAAACTTCTTTTAAAACAACTGTATCACCTAAAAAATATAACAAACCATTTTTGTCTTGCATGAACCCCTTAAACATAAATGATTTTCTTGCATTTATTTCTAATGAAATAACTAATGAAGAGTTGAGAAAGACACCGAGGCAGCCAAATGTTGAAGGGCAGATAGAGGCATATCTGGAGAACAGAGGACTTGAGGTTTTGCTCCAAAAGAAACAGAAGTCTGGGCAGTAGGTGATGGGAGGTGGAAGAGCGGGGTCCTGGAGAAACCTTGAAGAGTGAAGAGGAAGGACAGAGGTACAAAGATGGAAGATGAAGGCATTAAAGGCAAATTTCTTCTTGATAACTTGCTGAAGGCTAGTCCTCAGATCAGGTGCTTTGACCCAGCCTTTCCCTTTAAACAAGTCATTTTAATGGCCCAGCCTACTTTAAAGATGTGTACATGGCCCCTTGGGAAGCCCTGATGAAAATCAGAACTCCGGGATTTGCTCACACCATATCTATGCTTTCAGAATTGGGATGTTTTGACTATTTTTCAGTCAGTGCCTTATTCTGGGGATTCCTCTAACGGTGACCACCTACTGTTTCAGCTTCTGCAGGTATTTTTCCTTCTGTAGCCATAAACAGCACAGACAGGTAGACAGGGCAAGGCCATGGGGTCATTGGCACCAAAAGTCAATCTCCAAATAATTCAACTGCATTTGTTCACTTTTTATTTATAAAACAAGTGTGTACATATGACAGAATCCATTTTATGGTTGAAAATATTAACAGAACATTAAATATCTGCATCCAGAATTCATACATGCTGTGCAACAGCTGTGTATTCAGGGGTAGCAAATCTTGGGTTCATTACCCCTACTGAATGTTGGCTATGGTGTCCCCTCACTAAGGCAAGCAGTAGAAGTGGCCCATGTCCCTTGTGGAGTTGAGAACTCAACTTCCCTATCAATAGAAAGTTTTATTGGTCCTACCCTACACTAAATAGATGCTTCTTTTATTAGTTGTCTTTTGCTGCCATAACAAGTTACTGCAAATTTAGTAATTTAAGCAACAAACATTTATTTTATTTCAGTTCCTGTAAGTCAGAAGTTCAACCCTGGATTCAACATATAAAAACAAGTCGTTGGCAGGGCTACGTTTCTTTCTGGAGGCTCCGGGGAGAATCTGTTTCCTTACTCATTGAAGTTGCTGGCAGAATCCAGTTCCTTGTGGTTATAGGACTGAGGTTCCGGTTGCCTCGCTGGGAGTCTGCTGGGGCTGCCTGTGACTGCTAGAGGCTTCTCTCTGGTCCTTTTACAGTAGGGGTCCCCAAACTTTTTACACAGGGGGCCAGTTCACTGTCCCTCAGACCGTTGGAGGGCCAGACTATAAAAAAAACTATGAACAAATCCCTATGCACACTGCACATATCTTATTTTAAAGTAAAAAAACAAAACGGGAACAAATACAATATTTAAAATAAAGAACAAGTAAATTTAAATAAACAAACTGACCAGTATTTCAATGGGAACTATGCTCCTCTCACTGACCACCAATGAAAGAGGTGCCTCTTCTGGAAGTGCGGTGGGGGCTGGATAAATGGCCTCAGGGGGCCGCATGCGGCCCATGGGCCATACTTTGGGGACCCCTGTTTTACAGTTTCTTACATCTAAGAACCAACAACAGGGTGTTTAATTCTTTTAATGCTGCCATCTCTCTCATCCACCCCTTTTTCTTCCAACGCTTCTTTTAAGGACTCATTACATTAGATTGGGCCCACTCAGATAATCCCATATTCTCTTCCCATTATAAGGTCTATAACCTTACTGCATGTGCAGATCTCTTTTATCATGTTAGACAACATAGTCACAATTTTTGGAGACTAGGGCATCAACATTTTAGGAGGCCATTATTTTGCCTAACACACTCTCAACTAGAATCATCTGAAAAAAACTTGGCCTGTAGGGTGATTGGTGGGAATCAATGATAGGACCTAGCCACCATGATGCCCAGATCTGGTGCGCTTTTTTTTTTTTTTTGTAATCACACCTGTAGTTGGTTTATATACATACTGACTTAATCTCTTGTTTCTAGAAGTAGAATTAAAAGGCATTATCAGAGCACCAACACCTTTCCCTGACACCTCCATCCTCCTCTCATACCCAAAAGAGTGGTATTTGAAACTTAAACCATTCAAATTCAACCTTAGTGGGATGTCAAGAGCTAACTTTGCCTGGGCATAGAGAACGTAGGCTTTTCCCTATGAATGTATCTACATAAACCCTTTTAGAACAGAATATTAAAAGAGTTAAGCATAAAGGTGTTTCACCATCAGGTGAGTTCATGATTTTCCTGGTATACATTCTTTTCACAACACTCAATTTGGCCTCCTCTGGAAACTCGACTATTCATTTGTGATGTTTCTTCCAAGTGCAGGAAAATCTCCTTTTTCATTTCTGGTCACTGTGTTCAAAGAGAGTGGGCAGGGCAGACACAGGCACAGCAGTTCATGCGGGCCAGACAGTGAGTCAGTAGGAAAGTAATAAATGATAAAAAAGAAGGCGGACTATTGCCAGAGGAGGGAATGGACCCCTCAGCATTGGGAAAGGAAAGAGCCTGAACTTCCTGCCCTGACCTGATACAGGATTAAAGCCATATGAGTTGTTGGTTTAGACAAGAGTGTGAAGGAAAAAAATGCTAGTAATGTCAGAAACAGGCAAGTCCAAAAAGACCAAGGGCTGTTTTAAGGTATACAGGACTTTGCATATCTGCCCTCTATCACTTTCCTGTTCACAAATGGGTCTTCTTGATGGTAGATGCTTCTTTTTCCATGAAGGACTCAGGCCAGTATTCCTGGGAGTGAAGCATTGTTATCTGGGAGCCATTCTTGGACACACTGAGACCCCACTTGGAAACACTTCCCAGGCTGCTTGATAAGACTGCTTGAAGACCTCCCACAGGGAGCTCTAATGGATTTCCATGCTTATTCACCGCAGATCCCTTCTTTCCACTTCCCTTACCAGGACATGCTTGTTTCGTCTCCAGTGGTCCCTTCTGATAGGACATGCCCTTCACCTTTGATGTGAAGTCAATGTGCAAATTAGCATCAAAAAGTCCTGGCATTCGGGGCAACACTAGAATCTAGGTAAACACAATAAATTAAAACAAAAACAAAACAAAAGAAAAAACCTGGAATTCTTCCCATAACCTTAGCTAGAGGGAAATTCAATTAAAGTTGGTGCAGCACCAGTAAACAGAGCAGTGAGGGAATTACATTGTTGTTGGTGCCTGTAATAACACTATATCCCAGATCAATAACTGTCTGGGTGAGTGTAAGAGCTCCCAGGACCTTCCTCTATGTAGTACCTGTTCTTCATCATTTAGGAGAGTATGGGAACTATTTCAAGGTTCAAACTCATGGCTCATGGTGGTGCCAACCATTGTTAACAAAATCATTATTATTTTTTTGAAAATACAAAGATCTACCACAAATGTGAGCTAACTGAGGGAGAACGGGTAGCAAAGAGTACGTG
This sequence comes from Saccopteryx leptura, assembly GCF_036850995.1. Classification (NCBI taxonomy): domain Eukaryota; kingdom Metazoa; phylum Chordata; class Mammalia; order Chiroptera; family Emballonuridae; genus Saccopteryx; species Saccopteryx leptura. The sequence goes on along the minus strand of NC_089506.1, from coordinate 180,254,445 downwards.
AGTTCTGTCGTATTAATGGTGAGACTTGGATCATTTGCCTTGTTAATGGTGGGATTTCTTGGATTGATGTGATTACAACTGAGCTTGTTCTAGATTTCTTCTTTTTTTTTAATTTTTTTTTATTTTTTATTTTATTTTTTTGTATTTTTCTGAAGCTAGAAATGGGGAGAGACAGTCAGACAGACTCCCACATGCGCCCGACCGGGATCCACCCGGCACGCCCACCAGGGGCGACGCTCTGCCCACCAGGGGGCGATGCTCTGCCCCTCCAGGGCGTTGCTCTGCCACGACCAGAGCCACTCTAGCGCCTGGGGCAGCGGCCAAGGAGCCATCCCCAGCGCCCGGGCCATCCTTGCTCCAATGGAGCCTTGGCTGCGGGAGGGGAAGAGAGAGTCAGAGAGGAAGGGGGGGGTGGTGGAGAAGCAAGTGGGTGCTTCTCCTATGTTCCCTGGCCGGGAATCGAACCCGGGTCCCCTGCACGCCAGGCCAACGCTCTCTTCTTTTTTTAAAAAAAAAATTTTTTTAAATTTATTATGTTGACATGGTTTCAAGCATTCCACTCAATGTAATACCCTTTACACCCTGCATTGTGCCCCCATGCCCTATGCAAAGTCTCTTTCTACCCCGTTTTACCTTCTTTGCCCCCTCCCCCTAACTCCATCCCCTCTCTTCCTCTAGGAATTGCTACCGTTGTCTGTATCTATGTGTTATGTATATATAATTTGGCTAATCACTTCACCTTCTCTGGTCCTGTTCCCTCTTCCCCCTTTCCTTTGACAGTTGTCTATCTGTTCCCTGTGACCCTGCCTCTGTTTCTATTTTGTTCTTCAATTTATTGTGTTCATTAAATTCCACATATAAATGAGATTATGTGGTATTTTTCTTTCTTTGCCTGACTTATTTCACTTAGCATAATAATGTCCAGGTCTATCCATACCATCACAAAAGGTAAGATTTTATTCTTGTTCAGGGTGGCATAGTATTCCATTTGATAAATGTACTACAGGTTTTTTTAATCTATTTTTCTACTGATGGGCCCTTGGGATGTTTCTAGATCTTGGCTATTGTAAGCAATGCTTCAATGAACATGGGGGTGTATATATTCTGTGTTAGTGTTTTGGGATTCTTAGGATATACAGTATTTCTAGAAGTGGGATAGCTGGGTCATAAGGCAGTTTCATTTTTAAGTTTTTGAGGAAACACCATACTGTTTTCCACAGTGGCTGCATGGGTCTGCATTCCCATTATCAGTGCAACAGGGTTCCCTTTTCTCTACACCCTCACCAGCACTCATTTGTTGATTTGTTAATGGAAGACATTCTGGCAAGTGTGAGGTGATATCTCATTGTGGTTTTAATTTGCATCTCTCTGATGATTAATGATCTTAAGCATTTTTTCATATGCCTATTGGTCATCTGTAAGTCTTCTTTGGAGAAGTGTCTATTCAGGTCCTTTGCCTATTTTTTAATTGCATTGTTTACCTTCCTGGTGTTGAGTTTTAGAAGTTCTTTATCAATTTTGGTTATTAACCCCTTATCAGACAATGGCAAATATGTTCTCCCATAGAATGGGTTATCTTTTTATTTTATTAATGGTGTCTTTTGCTGTGCAAAAGCTTTTTGGTTTGATATAACTCTATTTGTTTATTTTGTCCTTTATTTTTCTTGCCCAAAGAGATATATCGGTAAAAATATTGCTATGCAAGATGTCTAAGAGTCTACTACTATCTATGTTTCCTTCAGGATTTTTATATTTTCATGATTTCTATTTAAGTCTTTTATGTATTTTAAGTTTATTTTTGTGAATAGTATAAGTTGGTGGTCTAGTTTCATTTTTTTTGCATGTACCTGTTCAATTTTCCTAACACCATTTATTAAAGACCCTCTTTACTCCATTGTATACTCTTGCTTCCTGTGTCAAATATTGCCCATAAAGGCATGGTTTTATTTCTGGGTTTCTCTGTTCTGTTCCATTGATCTGTATGCCTGTTCTAATGCCAATACCAGGCTGTTTTGATTACAATAGCCTTGTAGTATAACTTGATATCAGGAAGTATGATACCTACACCACTTTGTTCTTCATGTTCAAAATTGCTGAAGCTATTTGGGTTCTTTTTGCTTCCATATAAGTTTTTAGAATATTTGTTCTAGATCTGTGAAGAATGCCATTGGTATTTTAATAAGAATTGCATTGAATCTATACATTGCTTTGGGTAATACGGACATTTTTTTTCTTAAGTGAGAAGTGGGAAGGCAGAGAGACAGGCTCCCACATGAGCCCTGACTGGGATCCACACAGCAAGTCCCTTATCGGGTGATGTTCATCTCATCTGGGGCTTTTGCTCTGCTGCTTGTCAACTGAGCTATTTTAGCACCCAATGAGGAAGCCATGGAGCCATCCTCAGTGCCTATGGCCAACTTGCTCCAAACAAACCATGGCTGCGGGAGAGGAAGAGAGAGAAAGAGAAGGGAGAGGGGGAGGGGTGGAGAAGCAGATGGCCACTTCTCCTGTGTGCCCTGACTGAGCATCAAACCCATGATATCCATATGCCAGGCTGATGCTCTACTACTGAGGCAACCAGCTAGGGCCAGTATGTACATTTTAATGATGTTAATTCTTCTTATTCATGAACATGGTATATGCTTCCATGTGTTTGTATCTTCTTTTATTTCTTTTCTCAATCTTCTTTTTATTGTTATTATTATTATTAGCTTCCAGGAAAGGCAGTATGTGAAAAAAACAGCAGCCCCTGTGGTGCCAGAGCCCCCAAGCAGAGATGCCAATGGGGCCTGCGGTGCTGTCTGCTCTCATGTCCCTGCCAAACTGGAAAACACCACTGCTTTTGTACCTCTGTGACTCACCTCGGGGGCCAGCAGTCAGAAAACCCACTGGCTTTAGGTGAGTCCAAGTCAAAAATTCTGTGTAATTCTTATGTTAAAAACATCATTAACCTCACTGGGTTGCCTGTAAGCTCTCTGTGGTCACTAGACCAGGGGCTGAACCCATCTGAGACATCAGCCTCCTTCCTTCTGTCACCACTGCTTCCAAAGCAGGCAGCTACGGCCATACCACCCTGAACACGCCCTATCTCGTCTGATCTGGGAAACTAAGCAGGGCTGGGCCTGGCTAGTACTTGGAGGGAAGCTTGCTCAGGATTTAATCCATCGGAACATTTGCCGGCTGCCTGAGGTGAACCTAAGGTGCAGCCCCCAGCCAGCCCTCTGAGGGACCTCAAGCTATTTCACAGTTCCTCATTGAAGTGACAATTCCTACAGAGCTCATCTTTTTCAACCACTTCAAGAACTCATAGGCTTAATAATTCCTACAGATAAAGTAGTTTTGTTTTATTTTATTTTTGTTATGCTTTAAAAGCAAAGTGCTCAAGAATCTCCTTTTAAAGCCCTAAGTGGCAACTCATTTCAAGGTTGAGAACAGAACTTTTCCTTTATTTCCCTGCTATTTGACTTTGACCCTTAGCAGAATGCAGAAGTGTCTTTTGAAACACCACACTGTTCAAATGTCTGTTTTACCTCAATTTCAGATAAATCCAGACCAGCAGGCATACTGTAAGCATGCTAAGATTCCCATTTGCCTTAGTTACCAAACCTTGTACAAAACTCTCCCCTTTGTCAGATCATTATGTTAGTCTAGTTAGTATAATAATTAATGATAATATCTAGTCTACAGATGGCAGTGGATAAGATTATCGGTTTGGAATTCCAACAGTTCTGAGTTTGCTTTCCTGCTCCATTCCTGAACTCAAGTTCAGTATGACCCGGAGTTACTATTTAGACTAAGTATTCATTTTCTCATGTGTAAAATAAGGACAATGACATCTACATATAGGGCTGACATGAGATGTCTGTAAATTGATGCACAGGAGGCACTAGACACAGTCTGACCCACAGTGCAATCACTACATATTAGATGCTGTTGTCACTTTTGCTAACAAAACTAAACCATCCACCATGAGCCATTAAATACCATGTCTTTCACAAGGTGATAATGTTATTGGAGGGAATCGAATGACTTTAAGAAGTTCATCTCTCGCTTCCTTTGGAACAGGCAGGGAAAAAAAAAACAAATGATGAGCACCGTTATCTTAACCAAACCTTGTACGATACAGAGATGTACGACCAAAATATTAGGTAGAATATGGCTTGTACATTTTGGAGCTAATTGTGCCATGTACGGTCATGAACACAAGCTTGCAGGAACCCAGTGAACCCAGAATGGCCCTGAAATTCAGCCATACAATGAACAAAGATATCAAGCAAAACTGCTGGGAGTCCAAACGAAGCAACGCCGCCTGGGGGAGCAGAATTTCCTGGGCAGAGCAGCTCCCGGGCCCTGGCCTCTTCCCAGGAGAGCCCTGCCTCTATGAATACACATTCAAGGACTCGAAAACACAGAGCAGTTTCACAACCCACTTACTGTGCCTGGGCCTTGGGTGGGCAGGCACAGAACTTCCTGGCAGGCATTGAGAGCTCAACAATAAAACACCTATAAGCCCCTAGGAGGGCATGGAGAACTCTTGCTGGACTGGTCCTATAGAAGGGAGGGGCCTCCCCCCACTTGATGAATCACGCTGCAGCAATCTTCTGACATATGAGGCTGGTGCTGGGTCTGAAATTCCCATTGCATTTTTCACTTTTAGTGAGAGAATATGAGAGAGATATGGTTACAGGGCTATAAGCCATCAGCCCTCTTTCGAATGTCTCTCCTGTTCAATGATGTTATAGATAAAAGAAGATTCCAAATCAATAGCTCAATTAAAAACACTTCCCTGGATCAGAGGAAGCAGGGCGTGGCATGCTATTTCAATAAGCAGAGGGATGGGAAGGAATCCAGTTTTTTGGGGTTTTTTTTTGGGGGGGGGGACTAAGGAGTTGCCTGAAATCACCACCCAAAGCCTCTGTTCACTGAATAATAGTCCTGGTTGTGAAGTTCAAAGTTGCACTCAGGAACACCGAATGGGAGAAAAATGTCAACAATTTCTTTGAGACAAAAATGCCAGGTCTGCGGAAGGGCAGACCAGTTGTAATTCTCCCTGACAAAAGCATGACACGCATGGCCCTCAGTGTGACTATGTACAAGCCTTTGCCCACCCAGCAGCGTTCACATGCTCGCCACCAAAGCACTGGGCCCAGGCTGCACGGGCTTTGATCTGTTCCACTTTTTATTGCTCCTCTCCCAGTCAACATTTCGTCCTTCCCACCATACCCTGATCTCTTTCAAAGGGATTTAATTCCTGTAACACTTTGGGATGGAGAAAGGGCTTTACTTGGCAACCTTTGGTTTACAGGATCGCTGGTGAACAATCAGTCTGTCTGGCAGGAAGGTACGCCCACAAATATTGCAGGGAACCAACTGGCTCTGGGCACTGGTCCAAGCAGCTTCATTTAAGGCATCAAGATCATAGAAACCTTTGGCTGGAAAGTTAAAAAAAAAAAAAAAAAGAAAGAAAGAAAGAATAAAGAACCAAAAAGAGAAAAGGAAAAGAAAGTGGTAAAATGGATCGGTTTTCATTGTGGAGAACCATATTCTACTTTTTATGGAAAATATTTTCAGGAAATACCTGTTGACTGAGGCTTTTAAACAAATCATATTACTTTTATCCAAAAAAAAAAAAGTACTTTTCACTCAAGGGTTGAATCAAGATAGCTATGAACCAGAGTGTTTTTCACTCCTTGGATTTTAAAAAGGGAAAGACATTGTTTTATGTGTTAGGATATGCATTCTTTACTAATTATTAACATCTTTGCTTACACACTATTATCTTGCAAATATAACTTTTGGCCTTCTTTCAGTTGACTCTAAATATAAACTTACAAAGGGAAAAGAAAATGTATTTGTCTTTTCCTCTTCCGTAATCCTGCAGTGGAATGTTTTTAAAGGCCAAAACTGACAGTTGAGAGTGAATTTAAGATAAATTATATCATAAAAATTTATCATTTCTTTAAGGCCATAAACTCAGAGATTCTTTAAGTAATTAAAGGGAAGAATGCAAACAGAATAGTTAAACTGACGAAAAGAAGTACCCTTAGGAAAACAACGAAGACAGCTGAAAGATGTATAATCTTCATTGGCAGAGCACAGGAAAAAAGGCATATGGCTTTATTTTAGAGAACCAGTGTGGGATTTAGCTCTAATGAACTTTATTTAAATAGAGCGACTTTAGTACATTAAATTGACTGTCTCAGAATCTCCCCAAATCGGCCCCTGAAAGTGTAGCCAGGCACTCAAAAATATGTAACATAGTTTTTATCATTTTCACAGCATAAATTTCCTTGTTAGAACCCAGGCAATTCTCATATGAATTCTGTCTAATAGTTCACACAATCGTAGCAAATCTCAGATTCCTTAACATGCCCACACCTAATATTCCTTTTTTTTTTAATGGCAATTATCACAATTATCATTTTCTATATAGGATATGAAAGAGTATTTTGAGTGCTTTGAAAACTATTTCAAAAAGAATGGCACTGACTTTCTTCTTACTCATAAGTTTTAATATGGACTACAAATTCCAGGGTATTTATTTATTCTCACTTTAAGATGATTCATCACATCTCTAAAAGTGTTTGCATAGGGCTCTGACTTTGGATCTGAAGGAAGGGTTATTTGAACTCTATGACTACAGTAAGTCCATGGGGTGGAAATGGTAATGGGAATTCTCCTGGCCTAGAGATAAAGGACACCTTCAGAAATGAAAATTACCTGAGGCCAACAGGAAAATTATAAGGGGTGCAGTTATAGGACGTGCCTTTTCCATCTGTAGGCAATAACAAACAGGAGAAGGAACCCACCAGGGCTTTCAAAGTAGTTGTTTCTTTCATTTCTGCCAGACTTGTTATAATTATACTCAAGCAGAGAAGGTGATAAAGATCAGAAGTGAAGGAAATAAATTTTTGATGGCAAACAAGAATTGCTAGGAGAGAGCTCCAATGAGGCAAACAATCCCTTTGTAGACAAATGCTCTCATTTCAATGGGCGATGCTTTCATCTTGAGCTCCTTTCCCATCCATACTGAGTCCTCCTCTGAGCAAGAGCTATGAATGGTTGAATTCTAGAAGCATCTAGAATTTCATTATAACAACTTAAATTCCATTCGGTGGGATGTTAAAACCTCCCTTTGGGTGATATCTCTATTAAAAGAGCTTTGACCTAAATGATATCAAATAACCTCCAAGGTACCTACCAGCTCTGCAAATCTATGGCTACATAGAATGAATGAATTGAATGACACTCCTCTTAACACCAAAGATAATATTCTTTTGAGGAGAGTTAGGGGACCAACTGAGAAAATGACAATGGTAGAAATGAGAGAGTCAGAACTTGTATAGCAAAAATATTTTCTAAACTACTTTATGCTCATACCGTAAATGAATATGCATAAGGCTCTGTAATGAGGTCACATAAGGTAGTTTATGAAGTTCCAGTTTCATTTAGCTTGTGCAGTGCTTAACAAAGTACTAATGGTAAAAATTTAAAAATCTGGACATTTCATATGTATGCCTAGATTTTCAGTTTCCTTTGTATTTTTGAAAGGTATGACCACACTATGCTAAATTTCTTAATGATAACAGCAGCTGGAAGTGGCAGCAATTGTCTGCTGTAGAGGGAGCTAGTGCTTTCCAGCTCACCATAGTCTTCACTGTCACCTTCTTCATACACTGGCCACTTTATTCAATTTGGAAACCTTATTAGTGGACCTGTAAGCATTTGAGTTTGGTACTCCTGTTCTATAAACTAAGAAGCAACCCCTGGCTGGTTTGCTCAATGGTAGAGCATCGGCCTGGCATGCAGGAGTCCCAGGTTCGATTCCCAGCCAGGGCACACAGGAGAAGGACCCATCTGCTTCTCCACCCCTCCCCCTCTCCTTCCTCTCTGTCTCTCTCTTCCCCTCCCACAGCCAAGGCTCCATTGGAGCAAGGTTGGCCCAGGTGCTGAGGATGGCTCTATGGCCTCTGCCTCAGACGCTAGAATGGCTCTGGTGCAACAGAGCAGCCCCCCAGATGGGCAGAGCATCACCCCCTGGTGGGCATGCTGGGTGGATCCCGGTTGGGCACATGTGGGAGTCTGTCTGACTGCCTCCCCATTTCCAACTTCAGGAAAATACAAAAAAATAAATAAATAAAAATAAACTCTAAGAAGCATTCATATTTGAAAACATGTCACCAGAGGTCCCCAAAGGTTTTTTAAGCTTCATGGTTTTTAAATATTATGTTTGATAATATATGAATGTAACTTTTAAGAAATATGTAAATTCCAGAGGTTGCCTCTCCTTGCACAGTGTTGCCAGGATCTAGTGTCTTTGTGTCTCAGCATCTGAGAATTTGGGAAGGCATTCCAGAACTATTTTTCCAATTCAGCTGTAGCCAAGACCATAAATATTGTGAACAAGAGAGAAAAGAATATCACTACTCTTATAAGTTAAGAGAGAAAAGTATCCCCTTATGCACTCAAGTATTTTCATCGAAAAACTTACCACTGATGGTCCTGACTTGGGGTTTTTTAGGTTCTGGTCTCCTCAACTCTTTAGGCAACAAGTTGTTTTCATTATGCCATTTTTTCAGACATTGTGGCTCATGGATGGCAATGGATTTGGTTCCATATTCACGACCACAAATGTAGCAAATAATTGTTGGTGGATGCCTAATCATTGTTGGCTGCAAATAACAAAATATATCTGTTAGATAAAGTTTCAAAAATTGTATTGTGAAACTGTAAAGTTTGAAAATTATATTTTAAAATTACAATACATTCCAATTATCTAGAAAATAAATATATATTTTAAAAAATTCCAACAAGTCCAGCAAAGTTTAACTTTTTAGAAATTAAAAGCACAAGTTATTTTATCTGAGTGATCGGGGTGAGGTTATAATGTTGGGTTGGGAGAATAGAAAATAAATATGAGCTAACCAGAATTCTACATATTGGTACTTTATAAAATATATTTTATATTCAGTAAATATTGTCTTCTGACTATTCTCCATGATGAGAGAATACAATGATAAATCAGGTATGAATTATCCTTTCAAAAATATAAGGTTCGAATATGACTGAGATAAAATAAGAGTTATTGGAGAGTTTATAACAGTGTTGTATGCCTGCCCACATTCCCTCATGTAAACAACTTTCTACTCCTGTGATTCTCTGCCATTTTTGACCTGGAGTAGGCTCCACCCACAGGCAAGTAGCTAATCAATTACAGATGGAAGTTGGTGTATAAATACCCAGTTTCCTCCCTAGGGTAGATTCCACACAGTCTTCCAGAAGTCCCCACTGGGATTGTACCACAATTCCTAATTAACACACTATATAGGCTTCCTTCTTTTCCTCATCTTTCCTCTCACTATTTTACTGGGGTTTTCTGGGACCACCTCCCAAATAAACTACTTGAACTCAAATCTTATTCTTAGCATTTGTTTTTGGAAGAATGAAATCAAAGGAACAGTAAAGGATGAAATGCACTAAGGAGCTTCTGCTTCTGTCTGGGATATTGAAAGTTACAAAAAAATATTGCTTCCATTTAAACAATGAGAAAAAAAATCAGATAACTTACAGAATAAAAATTTTTGAGCCCATTGAAGACTCTTAGTTGCAAGATACATTTATGAACCGAAGGGACTGCCTAAGTTTGATGGTGGATCAGCAGAACCAAGAAAAGACCTCCCACACTCCAGCTTTACATGAGTGTGGACAGCAGTTGTCCACCTCAGCAAGGGCAGGGCAGCTGCCCGTGAACTCCATCCTTCCACCAACAAGGGCTTACACCCAGTAATGGAAGGTGATGGTTAACACTGGAGAGAGACAGGAGCATTGACAGAAACCATCACCATGTCAAGAACACAGGGCCCGCCTAATCTGAGGGTAGTGCTAGAGAATTACTATATTTCCCCATGTATAAGACAAACCTTCTTTCAAAAAATTTGGGATCCAGCCCTGGCCAGTTGGCTCAGCGGTAGAGCATTGACCCAGTGTGTGGAAGTCCCAGGTTAGATTCCCAGCCAGGGCACTCAGAAGGACCCATATGCTTCTCCACCCCCCCTCTCCTTTCTCTCTATCTCTTTCTTCCCCTCCACAGCCAAGGCTCCATTGGAGCAAAGTTGGCCTGGGTGCTGAGGATGGCTCCATAGTCTCCACCTCAGGTGCTAGAATGGCTCCAGCTGTAACGGAGCAATGCTCCAGATAGGCAGAGCATCGCTCCCTGGTGGGCATGCCGGGTGGAACCCAGTCGGGAGCATGGAGGGGTCTGTTTCCCCGCTTCTAACTTCAGGAAAATCCAAAAAAAAGAAAAAAAGAAAAAAAAGATATCACACACACACACACACACACACACACACACACACACACAGAAATTAGGATCCACCGTTGTCAGATCCTAAGTGTAACCCAATCAAAGTATGGCCAAGATTTCAGAATTATCAAGGTTTTAAATAATTATTTTAAAATAATTTTTCTAATCAATACTTAAAATTAATTACTTTAAATATTCTAATACTTAAAAATAATTATTTTAAAATAATTGTAATAACTATGTTAAAAGATGTAGAGGAAAAGGTGGGCAGCATGCATAAATATATATATGGGAAATTAGAGCTGAGAGATAAAAAGCAGGTAAAGTTATTCAAGAAAACCAAAATTATAGAAAACTGTTAAGCAGAGGAATAACCTATAATTGCACTTCAAGAAAGTTAGTCTGGGCCCTGGCCGGTTGGCTCAGCGGTAGAGCGTCGGCCTGGCGTGCGGGACCCGGGTTTGATTCCCGGCCAGGGCACATAGGAGAAGTGCCCATTTGCTTCTCCACCCCCCCCCCTCCTTCCTCTCTGTCTCTCTCTCTCTTCCCCTCCTGCAGCCAAGGCTCCATTGGAGCAAAGATGGCCCGGGCGCTGGGGATGGCTCCTTGGCCTCTGCCCCAGGCGCTAGAGTGGCTCTGGTCGCAGCAGAGCAACGCCCCGGAGGGGCAGAGCATCGCCCCCTGGTGGACAGAGCGTAGCTCCTGGTGGGCGCGCCCGGTGGATCCCTGTCGGGTGCATGCGGGAGTCTGTCTGACTGTCTCTTCCCGTTTCCAGCTTCAGAAAAATACAAAAAAAAAAAAAAGTTAGTCTGGCTGTGATGTATCTGGAAGGGCTGGCAGGGCAGCCTGTCTCCGAGAGCTTGAACATTCACGGCTCTGGGGGTTCGGGGCTCATGGGCCCAGTGAACACCAGTGTTTTATGGTAGGTAACAAGGCAGATGGTGATGGGACTTACCGAAAGGGGAAATCAGGAAAGGAAGGTTGGGGAAGGAACAAAAAAATAGAACCTGTTGCGTTTAACATATTAGTAGAATTTTAAATGTGAGTAAATCCAGCCTAAACAGGAAATAGAGGCCTACAATTCAGGATTAATGAACTTCGGAGCTATTCACACAGAACAGACATCAAACCCCAAGAAAACTGCATAAGAGGAGTATATAGAGATTATTGGGAGAAAAATTATTGGGAGAGTATCTACAATAAGGAGATTGGGCAAGAAATATCACAGCCTAAAGAGATAAAGGTTCAAGTTTACAGTTAAATAAACAGGGAATATAACCCATGTACTCCTACTGGTCAATGTCACCCCATTAAATTTAATTTCAAAATCAAAAAAATAAATTTTTTTTTTAAAAAGAAAGAAACAGGGAATAGAGCCAAAGGCTCCATTCAGAATTCTGCAAATACTTCTGGTTGCCAGAGAGATGGTGTTGAATGCTACTTTGTCAAATGCTACAGAGAGAAATGGTTGTTGAAGAAGATCTTTAGATTTGGTTACCAATAGATTATAAATCAGTGACTTCTGAGAGTTCAGTTCCAGTGGAGCAGTGAGGATTAAAACCAATTTTTTTTTTTTTTTTGTATTTTTCCGAAGCTAGAAACGGGGAGAGACAGTCAGACAGACTCCCGCATGTGCCCCACCGGGATACACCGGCACGCCCACCAGGGGGTGACGCTCTGCCCCTTCCGGGGGTCGCTCTGCCGCGACCAGAGCCACTCTAGCGCCTGGGGCAGAGGCCAAGGAGCCATCCCCAGCGCTCGGGCCATCTTTGCTCCAATGGAGCCTCGGCTGCGGGAGGGGAAGAGAGAGACAGAGAGGAAGGAGAGGGGGAGGGGTGGAGAAGCAGATGGGCGCTTCTCCTGTGTGCCCTGGCCAGGAATCGAACCCGGGACTTCTGCACGCCAGGCTGACGCTCTATCACTGAGCCAACCGGCCAGGGCTAAAACCAAATTTTTAGGAGTTAAACACCTGGTCAAGGAGAAGAAGAATACAAATCTAAAAAGTTTGCCGAGAGGAAATTTGAGAGATAAGTAGCACTGAAGAAAGATTTGTTTTGTTGTTGTTTTTAGGATAGGAGGGTCTTTGGCAGAAAGACTGCAGGCCTCAGAGGAGGCAGGCGGAGATATAATCAAAGGGGTAACTGGAGAGGAAAGGAAAGAAAGAGGAAATAGATGAAGTTACAGAAAGGTTGTAAAGGAAAAAGGCGCTTGTGGAGTTCACATAAGATGAATTTAGTCTTCTAAGGATGGGGCACAGTGATCTTCAGAGAATAAAGAGTCAAATTCTGGGAATTAAAATAGTGAAAAATGTTGGGATTAAGCACCGCAGGGAATGTAACTGATTTGGTTAGGGAAGAACACTCATTCAATATTGAAACAGACCCAGTTAAGTTGAGCTGCGAGGAATTTTAGTGGAGTGAAGTGACCTTCTCTAATATGTTCTTAAGTAGCACTGAGTGGTATGAAAGCAGTAACTAAGTTGGTGGTGTGGTCTTTGGGGAAATAAAACATGGTAAAGTGTGTGTGTGTGTGTGTGTGTGTGTGTGTGTGTGTGTTACAATCAGCCTGCTTTTAACTAAGACTCTAGGATGTTACACCAGTGTGGAGAGAGCACAGAGGAAGATTAAAAGCAGAAAGAAGCACATATATGATATCTGCAAAGCCAAGCAGAAATAACAAATCCTAGATGAGCAAGTCCATACTTAATAATCAAGCAAAATAGAAAGTGCAGTTCTCACTTGAGGATCTAAGTTTGTTTTTTTTATTTTTTGCTTTTTTAAAAAGCACATTATTTGCGGTAGAATGTTTTTATTCTATTATTCTCTACTGTACCATTAGCAATAGATCACAATAACTAAATAGTTGTCAGTCCTTCCTTGTTATGAGCCATGTAGCATCTAAAAAGAATGATTTTAAAAATATCAGAGGAATTCAAGACCTAAGAGAAAGGATGAAGCAGAAACAATAATTTTCAAAATATCCAAAAGTTCCTTACTATTTTTACATGTTTATTTACTTGAAACCTTAATTAAATGCAGGGTTTTTCACTTAAAAATGAGAGGTTATTCTTTTTGCTTTGAAAATAATGAATTTATTAAAATTCCATATGGGAAGTATGAACCAAATCCAGTATTTAACCAAGCATACCAGCAAAATAAATGGCATGGGTCATAAATGAAGGCATTCATGTCACACTGTCAGAGGTTTCTTTTGGAAGGAAAAATTAGAAGAAAATAGGCAGACACAGAGGCCAGAAGACGCACACAAAATAACCTAAAGGGATGTGGGAGAAAATTAATACCACAAAAAAAGCTAAGATGTTCTATATTACATTTTCCAAAGCATGCTTTGTGCTCTGTACTTGCGGTTGAACTGCAGTTGAACCTACAACATATTCCATACTCCAGGTTTTGGACATCTCACTCCTAAGTGGTGCTCTGGGGAAGGACAGCCGAAGAGAAAAACGCATCCCTGTGGGTCTGAATGGAGATGAGCCCCTCTTTTACTCTTTGTTAATTTCACAATTGTCAGTCTGAAACTTCCAGGGAAAGCAGAACCATCTCCAGCTTGGGGTTATTGCCAGTACCCCAGATGCCAACGTTTTACTCTTCAGTCTCCTTGTCCAGTTTTCAGATGGAAAGGGATGTGTCGGGGCTGGAGAAGAACAGGAAGAGGAGACCATAGCCCTGGCCGAAGGGGCAGAGGCCTTTCTTGGCTCATGTGCTGATGTGATGCAGCCAAACAGAGCAAGGCTGGGGCCCTGGAAGGTCTGCCCAAGGGCCTTGTCTACACCGGGCTTTGCCAGGGCCTGCCAACTCCAGGAAAGTGTAATCAAAGGAAAGCAAAGGAAAAGGGAAGTCAATAAGCCTGAAGTTCCTGCAGAGCAAGAGATTCCATCAATAATTTTCCTGTCAACATTACAGATATTTTGGGGGCAAAGCACTACTTTTCTTAACATTGGGGTAAAAGATGTTTTAAAAAGTTCATCTCTGAATTTGCATAAATGCCATTTCAGGTGTAAACTGTTTCGTGGGAAGGAGACCACATGCCTACACACGAGTTTCTTAGGGATCCTCCCAATGTTGTCTTTCTTCTCTTGTTCTCTGGGAAAGCCTGTTTAGGCTGGATACAGACAGAGGCACTCGAACACTTCAGGGAGAGCTTTCATGTGTGCGTTTCTTTTAACTTGAATCCACTAACTTTCATATGTTTTTAATCATGTTGCTGGCCACTATTGGAATTATCATTTTAGTTTTCCATGCAGCATTTTTTTTCTCTTTTTGTTAATGTCTTTTCTGTCTCAGAAACACCTCGTGTTCAGTTCTTTAGGCCAGAACTGTGCGATGCAGAGGGAGGTGAACATTTAACAACTTTTCTTCCACTTAGTGTAGATGACCTGTCATCCATCCATTCATTTTCAGAGTTTAAAACAAACAGCTATAATATCACCACGAAAGCAAGGGGGAAAGGATAAGGAGCAAGCAAAGAGGGTGGCTTGGTGAGCAGCCTTAAGAGAGGTATTGCTGGAAGAAGAATGAACATAGTCCCATAAAACTAGACTAGGATGCCTGTTTCAAATAGATCTCACTGACCTCCCTGATAGCTCGAGCTGAATGGAAACCACAGTGAACTACACAACTCAGTGGCAAATAGAGCTTATAGAGGAAGTATAACAATTGGTTAGAAGGAAAAGTGTTTTTTGTAACATCCACCGGGTACAAGAACAAACGTCGGAGACTTTCAGGAGTATAGATGTAACTTTATTGGCCAGTTTTACCTGCGCAGGGGCAAATTCCCGAGGTGTCCAGAGACACTGTGCTCACAAGGAGCTGCAGATGGGAATCGCACCTAGCGCTCACAGCTAAATCTTTTTATAAGCTAAGCAAGCAAGCCTAATACAGAAGCAGATGTGGCGGTAACCTATTTGCTAAGGGGGCTGCACATAGCATAGCAACAGGGGCTGGGGTCTAGCTCATTGGCGAATTCCAAACCTAAACTTCTGATAAGGGTCTTTTAACCAATAGAATGCAAACGTTTGTCTCTTTTTCTTTTTCTTTTTTTCTTCTCTCTCAGCCTCCCAGAGTCCCTATCTGTCTCTGCTTCTTGAACGGCCTTGGGCATGTTACTCCTAACAGAACAGGAGCAGGACCTGCCTGTAACCCTTAAGTTCCCTGTTCCATTAGTGCCTTGCTTATTTTCTGATCTTCTCTTGGTCCTTACATTTTTAACATTAAATATCATTGCATGAATCTTAACAAATGTTATATTGAAACTAAAATGGAAGTCATTACCAGCAGTTTTACAGAAGACCAGAAACACTCTACATTTGGTCATTTCTTATATTAATCCCACAATAAATACTAAGTAATAATAGTGTGAAATCATAGTTGTGCAATGTTATTTACAAGAAAGTCAGAAAAACATGAGTCAAGGATATAGCATTTTGAAGATTTGATATAAAATAGATATTAGTAAGTGATATGTATGGGCAATATGTCTCTTTGAAAATCTAATGACTGCTGATTATCTCCCCAGAAAAATACACATGTATACAGAATTATGGATACAATTTTGCATGATTGGTGGACTCTACAAAACTCATCCATTAACCCCAGGAAGTGAGCTGTTGGGCCTTTAATCAGATCCAAACTTTTTTTTCCAAATAGGTGCTCCTTTGTGTAAGGAGCCATTTGGCACCATCTAAATGCCTCAAAGGTACTGACTTGAAGCAGGCAGGAACTTATGAAATACACCACTTCTGGCTTTAGGGTAATCTTATGCCTTGCTTTGCCTAAAACAGTCCTTATTATATCCACTGTCATGTATTCACTTAATTGTCCCTGTTTAGTCAATAAATTATATAGTCGCTCTACTTTCAATCTTTTTTGAAAAACATCAATTTATAAAATATAAACAATCAAGAGATAAAACAACAAGAAAGCTTAGAAATAAGAAGCTGTGACCAGCTTTGGCTGGTTTGCTCAGTGGTAGAGCATCTGCCTGGCGTGTGGATGTCTCAGGTTTGATTCCCAGTCAGAGCACACAAGAGAAGTGCCCATCTGCTTCTCCATCCTTCCCACTCTCCTTTCTCTCTATCTCTCTCTTCCCCTCCCGCAGCCAAGGCTCCACTGGAACAAGTTGACCTGGGTGCTGAGGATGGCACCATGGCCTCTGCCTCAGGCACTAAAATGGCTCCAGTTGCAATGGAGCAATGGCCCCAGATGGGCAAAGCATCATCCCCTAGTAGGCTTGCCAGGTGGATCCCGGTCAGGGCACATGCGGGAGTCTGTCTCTCTGCCTCCCTGACTTCTCACTTCAGAAAAATGCAAAAAAAAAAAGAAGAAGCTGTGACCATAAGACTGCTAATTCATTTAAATATAGAATGAGGCAAAACAACTATAGAAATTATGGTTAGAGTAGAGACTATAAGAAAAATCTTGCCTGACCAGGCAATGGCGCAGTGGATAGAGCATTGGACAGGAATGCAGAGGATCAGGTTCAAACCCCCAAGGTTGCCAGCTTGAGTGCGGGTTCATCTGGTTTGAGGAAAGCTCACCATCTTGAACACAAAGTCACTGGCTTGAGCAAGGGGTCACTCGGTCTGCTGTAGCCACCCAGTCAAGGCACATGTGAGAAAGCAATCAATGAACAACTAAGGTGCTGCAATGAAGAATTGATGCTTCTCATCTCTCTCCCTTCCTGTCTGTCCCTATCTGTCCCTCTCTCTGTCTCTTTCTGTCTCTGTCACACATACACACAAAAAAGAAAAACAAATCTTAAATAAAAATGCATATAAAATTGGCATGGGAAGAAAAGGTGCTAAGATTTTAGCGATGATAAGTTCCTCAGAACTTTCGTGGCAAAAAGTCAGTTAAAAAAATATAAAATTAAAACATGAAGTTAACTTTTTTCAAGTCCTTTAGTAATTTATTTATTTTTTTACTTTAGTGGGTCCTTTAAAGACTAATACTTTTTAGTGAAGAAATATTTTTCTTGAGAAAACAATCAGTGAATAACAGGTGCTGCAACTATGAATTGATGATTCTCATCTCTTTCCCTGCCTGTCTGTCTTTCTCTCTCTCACTAAAAACTAAAAAAATATTTTTCTGAATTTCAGCAATATAATCAATTACACTTTGGTTTCTTTTTGTCAAATCTCTGTTATTAATAACTTGGATATGATGGCCTTCTATGAAAAAATTCTGCATGTCAATTAATTTATATATGTTTGTATACATAGAGATGTACCTGTAATGATATTTACTAATGTCAAACTAATTTGGGTTAATTTTATGCTAATTTTTATACTTTCTTAAAGGATTGAATTTTTATAATGAATTTATGTCATTTTTATAAGAATAATAAAATAATTTTTAAAAGTAACTCCAAAATCAAAAGATTAGCAGAAATCAGTTCTAAAAGAAAAAATCAAGTGGAGCCCAAGTAACTTTCTGAAAATTTCTTTAAAAACTAATAAAAGATAATAGTCATTTTATATAATTCAGTTTAATTATAGTTAACTAGTAATTAAAATTAGAAATATTAAGGATGCATACAGCTTTGCATAACATAAAAGTAAAATGCAAAATAAAAATACACATATAGTATCTTAAATTACATTAGTCTAATACACAATTTTATTGTGGCAACTGCATAGTTGAATATACTTCAGTTAAATGCTTGAATAATGCAATTTAATTGAAGTCCTAGAATTCTGTTCCATTACTTTAAAAAGCAGTAATAATGGCCTGGAAAAATAATCTGAGGACAGGATTTAACATGAGTCTATTTCTACCATAAGATTATCTAAATATAGCTCTTCTAAATATTTTAATTTTGTTCAGGCTTGTTTTCTTGGCTTGGTTGCATCAGTCAAAAAATAAATTCACAAATAACTAAATGGGACCATATGGCATCAGCCATCATATACTGAAAGTGGCAGCCAAAAAGATAATTGGGGATGGCTGGATTGAACCATCCCCAGGGTCCTGTGTTGCCTGTTGTGGCTCGACTGACAAATTACCATAAATTTTCAGCCTCCTATCTGCCCCCCTCCCCTCTGCATTTGACTATGTTCTGTGCAAACTTGGCCTGTCTGACATGACACCAGGAATTTCTGTGGTTTTTCATGGCTACAGGACAAAGGCAAAATACTTTTTACTGACTTCATTCATGCCCAACCTTAGCCCGTGAAACAGGTCTGTTAACCACACCAAACTCAGCGCTATTCCCCAAGCTAGAGACCACAGTCCGCAGCTTTGCTGTCTCCATGACCTTACTCATCTGTTCCTTCCAGCAGCAAGCACTTAAATTGAGCATTGCACCTTCATCAAGCTGGAGGTTATGCGGAACCCCAATCCTTATAGCTTTCCTGAGTGATAAACACAAACATGCAAACTACTAATTAAATTAGAAGGCAAAAGGTGTAAGTGCCATAATAGGGAGACAGAATGCCAAAGGATGCAGAAGTAGGGAAAAAAGGGAATAGTTTTGACCAGAAGCCAGTGAAGAGGGTATTATTTGAAGTGGCTTTGTTGGATGGGTAGAAGTGTTCTGATGTGGGAGGACTCCCTCAAACAAACAACGTGATCTCTTCAACAACTGTTCAATAGTACTATACATAGTACATTAATATAAAAGCTATAAAGTCCATAGTGAAAAGACTGATTAGAGGAAGTGTGAAAGGATCCATCTTTTCAATATGGGACTGAAACAGGAGTGGTCAAACCTTAAGGACACAGCCAATGTTGGCACCTTTACTATGTGTCCCACCTTGGTTCTGACCCCCCAATTCTATCCTCATGTCATTAGAAGCTAGCCATTGTTCGGTATCGGGGTAGGGATTTGACCAGGGGTCCCCAAACTTTTTACACAGGGGGCCAGTTCACTGTCCCTCAGACCATTGGAGGGCCAGACTATAAAAAAAACTATGAACAAATCTCTATGCACACTGCACAGATCTTATTTTAAAGTAAAAAAAAACAAAACGGGAACAAATACAATATTTAAAATAAAGAACAAGTAAATTTAAATCAACCAACTGACCAGTATTTCAATGGGAATTATGCTCTTCTCACTGACCACCAATGAAAGAGGTGCCCCTTCCGGAAGTGCGGCGGGGGCCGGATAAATGGCCTCAGGGGGCCGCATGTGGCCCACGGGCCGTAGTTTGGGGACCCCTGGATTTGACAGACAGATAGAGAAACGAATGCTTTCTCTGTCACGAGAGCTGCATCCACCACAGTAAGGTATCATGCTGTTGTGGGAGTCAGGTAGAGAGAGAGCAATGAAAAGCATGAAGCGTCTTGACCTTGTTGACACCTGAGTGCGAGGATGAGGACTTAATACCTATGATACAGAATTAGATCGAGAAATAAACTGGGGACAATTTATAATCTTCATATACTAATACGTTGATTCTTCCATACTGAAGAATTACAAACTAGTTCTACCTGCACTGAAGGAGACTCAAGTGATTGTAACACTCATGCAACTGAAAGCATTGTGAAAAGATGAGGTGTAATACCGCCATTCAATGGACCATTACTCCGTAGTAAAAAAAAGAACCGCTGTTACTTGCACCAGCATGGATAAAATTCAGAATCGTTATGTCGAACAAAGCCACACACAAAAGAGTACATAACTGCTTGATTCTATTTATATAAAATCCAAACTAAACTGTAATGATTAAAAATCAAATCAGGGTTTGCCTGGAAGCTGGAGGTGAAAAGGGGCAAAAGGGGGATTAGGAAGCTTTGGAGGTGATGAAAATATTCTGTAGCTTGACTATGGTGGTGATTTAACAGGTATATAAAACTGTCAAAACACATTGAGTTGCATGTGGTTAATGGATGCAGTTTAGTGTTTGTATATCATTCCTCAATAAAGCTGATTGAAAACCGCTCGTGCAAACCTAGTTTGGTAAAGTGCTTTTGAATTGCCATGGTCATGCAATGCAGTCAGTTCAAAGTCAGCAGTACACATTGTCAGATGAAATTCCAAAATCAAATTATGCATTTGTGTGGCTTTTGCCAGGAACTAGAGAATATTTTTAAGGGATCTACATTCTAAAACCCTTTAACTTGTTTCCCAAGAAATTTTCCAGTAGGTGGGAAAAAAAGGGAAGAAAACTGAAGAAGAAAAAGAACTAAGGAAAATGAGAAAATGTTTTAATGAGGACTTTCCCCTCCAGGACATTAACATTTTTGCCAGAGCAAGTACACGACACAACAATGCCATTCACATAGAGAGCTCCATCCAGAGAAGTGCAATTCCGGAGAGGCAGGGTCTGAGCCTGCAGCAGAGGTGGAGAGCTTCGACCAGCAGGCCTGTTACTCTGTGGCCACATGGGTCGTAGGTCTGCTGGAAATATAACTGACACCATTTTCTCAACTTTTAGTAAGAAGAATTTCATGGCCCTTTAGTATACGAGTGAGTGTGAGTGTGTGTGTATGTGTGCCTGTGCACACAGGGGTCTCCAAACTTTTTACACAGGGGGCCAGTTCACTGTCCCTCAGACCATTGGAGGGCTGCCAAATACAGTGGTCCTCTCACTGAACACCAATGAAAGAGGTGCCCCTTCCAGAAGTGCAGTGGGGGCTGGATAAATGGCCTCAGGGGGCCGCATTGCGGCCCGCGGGCCGTAGTTTGGGGACGCCTGAAAAAGGTCAGTCACTTTCTTTAGTTGATTTCAGAAATATAGAAAGGCTTCCTTTGCCTCAAACTATTCATTCCTTGACCTTCCTCTAGCCCAGTGGTTCTCAACCTTTCTAATGCCGTGACCCCCAATACAGTTCCTCATGTTGAGGTGACCCCAAACCAAAAAATAATTTTGGTGGCTACTTCATAACTGTAATTTTGCTACAGTTATGATTCGGAATGTAAATACCTGATATGCATTATGTATTTTCCGATGGCTTTAGGCGACCCCGCTGGGGTCGCAACCCACAGGTTGAGAACTGCTGCTCTATGTCCAAAGTGATCATCTTTAGGCTCATTGCCCTCAGGAAGAAAGAGAGCTGAGAGCTTTGGTTCTAGGTCACAAATACAATTATTGTATATATTTGCCCATGAATAAGACACACCCTAATTTTGGGGTCTGAAATTTGAAAAAAAAATGTATTACATAAAAGTTATCGAACTTGTTTTATTCATCATAAAATTCATACAACTCTTCATCCCTGTCAAAACTCCCATCCATTAGCTTGTCCTCATCTGTGTCTGATGACAAATCACTGTCTTCATATATTGCCTTGTCTTCAGTTCCATCTATGGCATTTGAAATGCCACAACCACTGTATAAGATGCACCCAGTTTTTAGACCCAAATATTTTTTTAAAGGGGTGCGTCTTATACACGGGGAAATACGGTACACATCTGCCAGCACCAGGGACCCGAAGGGAGAGAGGAGTCCTCCCATGTTCACTCATTGGGGGCAGTAGTTACCTGGATTTATTTGCTCTCCATGACACAGTTGGCCTTTTCCTTCCGAGGAGGCCCTTTTAGTGGCCTGTGCCCCAGCAGCCATATCAAGATGTAAAAGATGCCTTTTTTTAAATTACCAAATATGCACACAAATGAAGTGCCTGGCTCTTTCCCCCAGTAACATGTTTCCCATGTTATTTGGAAATGAACAAAAAATAGGGAAAGTTTAATGGTCTCTCTTTTTCTTTTCAGTTTGCACTGTAACAATTCCTGCATCAAAACAGTCATATGGGCCCTGGCCGGTTGGCTCAGTGGTAGAGCGTCGACCTAGCGTGCGGAGGACCCGGGTTCGATTCCCGGCCAGGGCACACAGGAGAAGCGCCCATTTGCTTCTCCACCCCTCCGCCGCGCCTTCCTCTCTGTCTCTCTCTTCCCCTCCCGCAGCCAAGGCTCCGTTGGAGCAAAGATGGCCCGGATGCTGGGGATGGCTCTGTGGCCTCTGCCTCAGGCGCTAGAGTGGCTCTGGTCGCAACATGGCGACGCCCAGGATGGGCAGAGCATCGCCCCCTGGTGGGCAGAGCGTCGCCCCATGGTGGGCGTGCCGGGTGGATCCTGGTCGGGCGCATGCGGGAGTCTGTCTGACTGTCTCTCCCTGTTTCCAGCTTCAGAAAAATGCAAAAAAAAAACCAAAAAAAAAAAACCAGTCATATGCCCTGTGTTCATTTGGGAAAATTCATTCATCTCAGAGTCAAAGAGAAATCAAGGAACCCAGTGGTGAGAAAGCTTCTTGAGAGGAAACAGTTTTTGTTGACTTGAACCATGACTTTGAGTAAACTAGATAAAAGTGCTCCCCCTTCACATACTTCCAAACCACCTGTGGTCACTAATCTGTACGGTACGAGTCACAGGGATACAACATTTGAAAATGGTGGTCATGGAAGAGAGACACACACGACAACCCTTCCCCCATCTCAGGACTCGACCTGGAACCGGCCCTGCGTATTAATAGCATTTACTGTTTCTCACACAGAGCATGCCTGGTAACGAGCACAGTGAGGCCAGTCTGTAAATATCTGGGTTGAACCCTATATTTTTCAACTTCACAGAAGCCACCAAAGCAATGGGATTCTAAATACTGATACGCGAGTTGCACTGGGAACAGGAAGAACTCGGAGACATCTGCTGAAAACACAGCTAGGAGGGATGCGAAGATGGAGACGTGCTCTGACCGGAAAGCAGCCAGAAGAAAGGGCTGTCTCTCAGGGCAACGGCAGTCCAGATGCGGCACGGGAAGAATGACCTGGTTCCAGGCAACATGCCGGGCGCTGTGCTGGTCAGAACCGGGAACCGGCCCCCACAGTGGGAATGACCACACTTAACTCACCACCTTTATTTGGGAACCATTTCGTGCTTTTCCTCAGCTTTTTCTCTGGGACAGGGAGTCAGCTACACAGATCCCTGTCTGGCATTCACAGAGCCCGTTCCACCTCGAATCAGTCGAGAAACGGAGCTGAGTGAGGAAAGAGACCTATGAGCAGAGGAAGCATTTTCCTGACTTCTCTGCCCATGGATATATTTGAACTCACACTGATTCGTTCTGAAAACTACTCTCCAGATGTGGAGCCACTCCATGATCCTGGACTTTTCTGTGGCTCCATAAAGTCCTTAGAAGGTTTGGCTGCCAGGTGTCTGATCCCCAAGAATGGCCTCGTTGTTTTGGAGACTTCCACGGGTGACCCAAATGGGGATCAGCAGCTGGGGTGAGTTACCCTATGCCCAGGTATGAAGGGTGAGTGCTCGTGGTCTCTGCACACAACTATCGTGCAACTATGTGGGTCCCTTCATGGGTCATCCTTCTGACCCAGGGTGTCCTCTTCAGAGCATCTCACCCAGGCTACTCACCAGAACTATTGTACTTGCCCTTTGCCTGACACTCTAGGATGTAAACTTATGGACCAACAGCCATTTTAGTCAATAGGCAGGCATATTTCTTTTGGCCAGCTCAATGTTCTTAAAAGTGTTATATGTGAATACCTTCAGGTGGGACTTCCTCTCCAGAATACCACAGGCTCACCACTCCCTATTGCCTGACACACACCGGCCCAGGCCTGAAAACTTGAACTTGGGACTCTACACAGTCTTCTTCCCCAATCTCTCTTCCCACTCATCTTCCCGTAAAAAGTATCTGCCTTATATTTCATTTGTAAGAAATGTCCAAATTTATGGCTAATTTGCATGAATGTGCCAATGGCCAAAACGGATGTATTAGCTATCTAGGGAATCTTTAGCTGGGATCTCCTACAGAGTCAGTGCTTTGAGTCAAAAAGACTGGATCTCTGACTGAGGAATTAAAACAGTTTCCCAGGTACTAGGAAAGGTACTTTATTTTATCTCTTTTTTTTTTTTTTTAACAGAGTCAGAGAGAGGGATAGACAGACAGGAACGGAGAGATGAGAAGCATCAATCGTTAGTTTTTCATTGCACGTTGCAACACTTTTTAATTGTTCATTGATTGCTTTCTCATATGTACCTTTACCATGGGCCTTCAGCAGAGCAAGTAACCCCTTGCTCAAGCCAGCGACCTTGGGTCCAAGCTGGTGAGCCTTGCTCAAACCAGATGAGCCTGCGCTCAAGCTGGCGACCTCAGGGTCTCCCGCATCCCAGTCCGACGCTCTATCCACTGCGCCACCGCCCAGTCAGGCTATTTTATCTCTTTTTTAAAAAAATATTTTTCCCCATTGATTTGAGAGAAGAGGTATTTTAGGAAAAAAAGTATGCAGTGAGACATTCGAGATCATCACAATGACAGGAGGCTTGAACCCCATCCATAGGCAGCAGGACCACCTACTTTAAAGGATGAGACTGATTTTCAAGGCCACATACACACATTGTCCATTTAGTCCTCAAGTCACTTACTTGCTTCCCTGACTCCTAGCTGGATCCCAGGCTTCCAGGGTCAAGGGAAACATGTGACTGTGCAGCTGTTGGAATGGGCGTCATCCCATTGACAGTGTTCTTGCCGTGTGGCAAAATTAAAGAAAGTGGGCCTTAGCTGCTGTTTTGGATTTTCCACACTCCCAATCCATTCCATTAGGCCAAATAATTGAAATGTCTGTGGTAAGTGCACAGGGGATATCATAGAATGCAGAATGTTTGGATGGGGAAATAGAGGAAAAGTGTATCTCCCCATGCTCGAGGTAGAACGAGTAAAACTGCTTATAGAAATCCTTGTGAATATTACACTATTGAAAACGTCTGACCAAACAGCAGCTAAGAATTACCCAGTGCCTTCTAAGTGCTGGGCCTTGTACTAAGCACTTAACATGCTTTATCTCAATAATTCTCCTAATAATCCTCTGGGCAAGACTCAGTACCACCCACTTTATAAACCAGAAAACTGAGGCACAGAGCTGTTAGTAAGGGGTGAAGCTGATTTTCACAGTTTTCTAGCCACTGTGAAGGGGGCAGGAAGGGGCTGACAAGGGATGACCTCTCAGGTACCAGCTCAGGTCCTTTGTGGCATTTCTTCATTTTAACCTCACACAGTGGGACTGCTGAGGCGGGGGGGGCGGGGGGGAGTTATGTGATTTGTTCAAAGATATGTGGTTACACTGGGTATCTTTTACCTGATTCCAGGTCTGTCTGACGCCATCCAGCTGCTTCTAGAAACAGGGGTAAGGTAATCAATGGTCTGCAGAGTGTCATGCTCTACCTTATGTGTTCACAGAGTCAGCACTGGGTGGGAATTTTGAAACCAGCAAAATCCCTACACTGCTGTTACCTCAAAAATTCATTCCGTTGGGTTCAATACTGCCCTCTACCCATTCTCTTTCAAAAGGCAAATAATTCTGTTAGAGATTTTGCTATTAAGGAGTTTATCAGATCCTCCCAACCCCCTTCCAACCATTAAAAGGGATTGGGGTGGGGGTGGGGTAGGTACAGAGGTGAAGAAAGAAATAAGAGATCAGAGTATGAGGCCAGATCACCAAAGACTCATTCCCAAAGTCAGAATTTTGTCTGCGGCCATTTAAAGCACGATTTCAACACACTTGACTGAGAATGAATGTATACATTTCCATTCTTCCAAGCATATTCTGTATATGCAGAAAAAGTATAAATGACATTTTAATATATATGAGTAAATGTATATAGTTTAATCTCAAACCTCAACAATTACAGAGTTTGATTGTCTAGAAACCACCGGTATTTTACATGTACTTTTGCTGATTTCAAACAATACTCAAATGTCACATCTGGAAGGATCGTTCTTTGAAATAAAATTGTTTTTGGAAATCACAAGATGCCACGTAAAAGAATTTTTCCAATCTAACCTATTGGCCAACTATTAGAGTCTGTTACCTCTGATTCGGAGTTCTGTTTTGCTTCTTTTAACAATAAGAAAGACTTGGCCATTCATTTGGAAATGCTATTAATAATTAAGGACCTTCATGTACCTGATTTTTAAAAACAAGCTACTGATATTTTGAATATCTGATTAATTTTAGTTATTTTATTGCTCATCCTGAGATACAAAGGTGGAAAATATAAGTTAAAAAAACAAATTCCAAATAAGATTCTCTGTGTCTGAAAGAAATACAGTTGCTGAGCTCAAGTTATTTTGTCTTTTCTCACTTTAGAGAAAAGAAATATTTTTTCTGACCACTTGGAAGGATATTAATTGGAAAGTAAGGTGTTTAAATAAATCTCTTTACAAATTCTTATAAGAATGAGTTTTCTTGAAAAAAAAAAATGGCCAGAGGAATGCCCCTGGTATTTTGTTCCATTTGGCAACAGGCATGACCCTCCTGGTCAGATGGTTTCCAGGTCTCAGGATAAAACAAAATAACAAGGGAGCAATGTGGGCAAGACAGGAAAACCCACAAATTGAGACGACCACTCAAGTCTCCCAGCTACTACAGTTAGAGAGAGAAAAGGCGAGCCTGGGACTTCGAAGGTGGGTATATCCAATGCCTGGTTTGTTTGCAGCTTATATGCCAAACGGCCTCCAGCTCAGGGGAAAGGCTCAGGAAAGAAATTTTCCAATAATTAAAAAAAAGAAAAAAGAAAGTTATCACAGGATAGGTCAGAAAGAATTCTAACTGAAGGAGACAGTTTTTGTTTTCCTGTCAGAGTTGTTGACCTCAATCACTCCGTCTCTGCCTGGTCCCTCTGCCTGACTCCCTGAAACGTTAGGCTCAGACCAGTGCTACCTTTATGTTTGCACTTTCTCTGCTAAAACAAAGGGAACCTGGGATGTGCGAGCTCCTTGGGGACTTTAAATGACAGGATCGTGGCATATGAGCTGGTGCTTGGAGAAGGAATATTGAAAATATTGAGTTCCTGGATTTATTAGGCCTTTCTTCAATTTGTAAGACATTTCTTTACATATAAGACAGCCTTACAGAGGTAATATTTGAAAGAGACAATAGAAGTGAGAAGGAGGTGAACTACATAATATAAAAGGAAAGCAGGAGATGGGGCATTTCAAGTCATATCCTCTCAATGTTCCAGCTGGTCATAACGCTGAAATTGAGCTTCACGTTTAGTGGTGAGATTCTATTCACAGGACAGTCAACTTTGTTTCAATAGGAATTCCTTCAAGGTGGTATTGCACTGACTTTGGTGAAGTTCTAAGAATTTTTGGAGAGATTTTAGTTGTTGACCTTGGAACTTGGATTTCTTAAGAACTATGTATATCCATTCAGTCACGACACAAAGATTTACCAAGCATTTATCACTAGAAAATACATAGGTGGCTATGTATTTGGGGCTGGATGCAGGGAGACGCAGGTGACAGGGAAAAGCAGGTTTATGAAGACATGAAATCATTTAAGTGAAGCTAATTCTTTGAGAGTATGACATGTTGTAGTTTGCTCATTTTAGGCCTGAATAATATCTGAATTCATAATGTATGATCCTTTCCTCTCACTGAGGTTATAATCAGTATTTGTCTTTCTGGAAAAGGAGAAAGCCACACGATGGAGCCCCAATATAATGACCACCTACTTTTGCTTTGGTCTTTGGGCTCTCAGAGAGGTAGCTGTATCTTTTATGGTCTCTTCTATCATAGATATGTAATTATAACATGAGCCTGATTTTTAAAAATAATTCTGTTAGGCTGTAACTTGTACAGGTATTATCCTTCATTTTTTTTTTTTTTTGTATTTTTCTGAAGCTGGAAACGGGGAGAGACAGTCAGACAGACTCCCGCATGCACCCGACTGGGATCCACCCGGCATGCCCACCAGGGGCAATGCTCTGCCCACCAGGGGGCGATGCTCTGCCCCTCCGGGGCATCGCTCTGCCGTGACCAGAGCCACTCTAGCGCCTGGGGCAGAGGCCAAGGAGCCTTCCCCAGCGCCCGGGCCATCTTTGCTCCAGTGGAGCCTTGGCTGTGGGAGGGGAAGAGAGAGACAGAGAGGAAGGAGGGGGGGTGGAGAAGCAAATGGGCGCTTCTCCTAATGTGCCCTGGCCGGGAATCGAACCTGGGTCCCCCGCACGCCAGGCCGACGCTCTACCGCTGAGCCAACTGGCCAGGGCCTCCTTCAAATTTTTATATTAAGAAGCTGTACAACAATTTTGTGAGTGATACCAGAGCTCTAATATTTGTAACTTCCTCCCCCTACCCTCAATGCACACATATCCCACCCAATAGACAGGGTGGGGCAAAGTTGGTTTACAGTTATTCACATGGAAAATAATACAATCATTAATAACAACACAAGAATAAACTCTGTTTCGCATTCTCACAACTATAAATCTACTGTTGCCTCACCTTGTGCATATACAGATTCTTTTGGGTTGGAGTTTAGAAACAACAGTGCAGGAGAGAACTGGTCTCGTTACCTTAGAGTTGGACTTTGTGCACCTGAGAGCGATGGGATCCTAAAATGCTGCCCTGGTGTGCGGGCATGGTTGGCACCAAGGAAAGATGCAGTGGCACATGGAGCTGGGTATTAGTAGTCCAGCTGCCAGCATCATCAAGGAGCAGTTTGTGACGTCAAGGCTGGTTTATGTGACATCAGCAGAGCTGAGAGGGGAAACTAGGGCCACTGAAGATGATTATAAGGGTGCAAACTCCCCAAAAGAATCTTCCTGGATACTCCATCACTTCCAAAGAGTTCCAAGTCATTCTTGTGTTTGGGAACCATAGAGGTGAAGGGTTCTACCAGTGCTAGCCTTGATTTCAGGAACTCAAGTTCACGGAAGGCATGAAGAAACAAAGGATTAAGTAGACTCTTAAAATTAATCTTTTCTCTCTCATTATACCTCTCTCTCTCACACATGGATAGGCTTGGTAAGCATGCCTGGCATTTCACTGAGAGGATAAAAGCTAACATAGAAATACTCAAAAAAGTGTCCTTTTTTCCCATGTCTCCCAGTGAGCTCCAAATACTTCTTACCCGGTAGGTACACGTACACACACAGAACTTTTCACAACATGAGAACTTCCATCCTGCCCTTCTGAGTCTTTCTGACTGTGTGTGACCTTCCTATTGAGAGTTTTGCCTTTAGAGAACGAGACACTTAGCCATGAAACAGAATTTATAACATGAAATCAACTATGTAATGGAAGCCCTAAAACTCTGGAGCTTTTATTACAAGAGTAACTTCTCAAATATTTTTGGAGGTAATACAAAGAGAAAAGCAATAATATTTTTGATAGTGTAGAAGACATTACTTTAAAAGAAAACACCAGATGGCAGCACCAGATGCTAAAGAGGAATCTGAAAGGACTATTCGCTCAAACTTGAGCATCTAGGATGGATGTCCAAGGTAGATTAAAACTCCATTGAGAGACAATCATTTACAGAAAAGATAGTTTCTCTAAAGAAAAAGAATGTCTACTTTGTAACATAGTGAAGGATTTCCAGGAAAGGTGTTTCGCATGTTATAAGCATAATCGTAAGGAAATAACCCCAAGTATGATCTAACCAATAAAAGATAATTAGACAAAGGCTTCATTTCAGTTTGTAGTTACATTTAATTAACTCTGTAATCTGGGTTCCATTTAGCCAGAAAGGGCCTGAAGCCAAAAAAATGAAATACCACTGGTTTCCAGGAAAGGAAATATTTTTTCCAAATATTTAATGCAAACATTAAAATTTATGCACGCATATTAAAATGGAGCAATAATGACCTCTGTTACTGTACTCCTCAGCGTCACTTAGGAAACTACTTACTGAAGTAGACATCAAAGAATCTCACTAAGTAAATATAATATTAAAATTCAAAATTCTAATCTATGATTTCCTATATTATACATCAAAATTTCACCTAGGGTTAATACCGCTATTAAAATCTTGCTGAATTGTTATTACTTATTCAGACTTTCCTACTTTCAGAGGAAAGAAAGGCAATTCAGTGCTGCTGGTGACACCATGTACTGGGAGAACCACAAGCCCAGCCAGGGCAGTCACAGCTTCTAAATAAAAATCCGCGTGGAACAGAGGTAGATTAAGGTTGGTTGAGGCTCCAGGTGCAGAAGAAAATTTTGGGCCCCTTAAAGAAAAGAGAGAGAGAATTAAAATACATGTTAACCATATTTTTAAATAAATAAAAAATATTATGTACTATTACTGTTAAAATTGCGCATATGAAACCAAACTTGGTGTCATTAGAAAAAAGTGTCAAGTTGGGGTTTTGCGGGGCCCTTTCAGAAGTCGGGGCCCAAGGTGTGTGCCCAGTGCGCCCGCTGTTAAATCCGCCTCTGATATGGAAGCCTTTATTCCTCTTACATATTACTTAGTATACTTCACAACTTTCTTTTCAGATCAGTAGGAGTGAATGCAGCTCTGCATTTTGAATGGGAAGCAACAGGACAGCTCAAGCCTGTTCAGTGGTTACAGAGCAGAGCCGAGCTCGCACAGAGTACCCACTGAGGCCGTGGCAGACAACTAGCCTTGGTGGCATTTGTTTATGTTTAGAAATGACTGAAAGGTGACAGAAGCATCTGTGTCATAAGAGAAGTGAGCCAGTCTATGCTGGAAGAACACTCTGCCAGCAAAACAGTCATAGTTGCCCAACTGGAGTGAATTGTTTTCCAAGTACTGTGATCGTGGTTCTGAAAATATTTTCTCACCTGAATTCACTATAAGTCCGAGCCCCTTGAGAACATCAGGCAAGATCATTGATTCTAATCGGAAGTCAGATCAAGGATGCCAGAGGGAAATTGTTCTAACGGACAAGAGAAGAAATGAAACAAACATTTGAACTGTGAAAAGAATGCGTGTGCATCATGGTCAGCCAAAAGTCGACCGTCACAGGCAGATGAAATTCTGAAATCTAATAACACATAGGGCAGTGCTCTTTATGGAAAATGTATGATTCCCTGTACTATCTAAATTTTAAATGATATAAAGAAAGAGAAACATCAATAGGCAGGATCAAATTGTAAGCAAAAGAGAAAACTACAGCACCCAGGAGAGGCTCTCTGCTGAGAGCATCGTCACATGGAAAACATCTTTTTTAGTGAAGGAATAGTCTCCATTGCTTCAAGAACCTTAGGCTTCTCTGAAGCCTAGGAGATTTCTCCACTGTAATTAAACCAAGCTTGCTGTAAGTCTAGCAACTAAAGGGACCTTAAATTAGATGACCTTTCTGTGACCTCCACTAAAGCCTGCATGGTCCCCAAACAGGCCAGCACACATCTGACAGCTGTGGGCGCCAGGTTCTCACTGACACGTGCCTTTTCGGGTCTGGGAGGAGGGTTAACTGTGCTCTGACACAGCCATGTCCTCTAGATGCCCTTGTTCTGCTGCGCTCCCCCTCACACTGATCTAAACGCAGGAGTCGCCGAGGGCCATCGCTGGCCTCTCCTTCTGACATTTTCCCTTCCAGACGACTGCGTGAGTCAGGAGGTGTCTTCTTGTGAAGCCGTGGGCCCAGGCCAGCCCTTGTAGCAGTCGTGACTGAGTGAGAACATGCTGTGCTCAGCCTGTTGGCTCCACTCTTGGGAGCACAAAGTATGTGTTATAACAACAAGCCCAAGAATCTCGACCACACTCTTCCTTATCTCAAGATCTGTAATGAGAGCATTTGAAGTAAATGCATACAATCAGAAAACGGGGCAGAAAGTCATACACTAACAGAGTTTCTGATTATGACCCTGAGACACGATCCTTTTGCTCTTTGAATCCAGACCTCACATGTTTTGGAAGAAAAGCAACAGCCAGAAGATGGGAAAAACAGATCATGTTTATGAGACCAGCCTGAAGTCCATGCCACACTGAAGGGCTTGGGTTTTCGTTCGGCAAAGAAACCACCCATTCTTTCTTCAGTGTTCATCGGAAAACTTACGCAGCTTCTGTTAGTCTGACTTTTCAGCCTTAGGATCATTGTCTTGAAATCTTATAAACCAGTAAGTCTGAGCCCTCTGACTTGAAATCTTATAAACCAGTAAGTCCATACTAATTTCATTTTAAATATGGAAGTTAGGGAAAAGTATTAGGCACTTGCCAAAATAATACAATGCAAAAGTAAGGGAAAAAATGGATTAAAAATAAAAGATCCCCCTGCTCACTCTCCCCTCCCACATACATACTCTCTCTGGTTTAATCCTTTACGGTAGCTCGAGTAACCTTAGTTTCCCAAAAGCAGCCATTTAAAGACCCTGCAGGCAGGCATTTCAAGTGGCAAGCCACAGAGAAAAAAACTTTGACCACTTCCTGTTTCTCACGATTTGACACTCTGTAAGGTGTGATAGAGGCCTGCACATCCAATCCCTTGACTTAATGGCAGGACAAAGTCCACAGATCATGCCCTGTTTTTCAGGTAGCCGCCCTCATAAGCATCCTTCCCCAATCCTGGTTGATGAAGAAACTTCAGGTGAAGGCCCAACATTTCATCATATGATTGGGAACTCCTGGGTCATGCTTATTTACAGTTGCCCAAGTGGGGAGTCGGGGCGTGGTGTCCAACCTGAACACAAGGCACAAAGCAGCAGTGGGAAGTCGGCGCCTCCCAGAACCACGAACATACAACTAGCTGCTTGCGTGTCTATGCTGGGGTTAGTTCCCCACATACTACGATCATGTAACTATTAAAAGAAAACATGCTGTATTCACAGAGCATGTCTATTTCTGCAAGTGCTCCAGTGTTTAATTATTGCTAAAGTCATTTGGGGTTTTTGACACAGATTCTATTTTAGTAAGATAAACTCAGCATAACCCAGCATTGCCAAAAGTGAATTCCTAAGGTAGATGACTAAAATAAACTGGTAATAAATATTGGCTTTTGGAACAGGAATTATAGCTTTGTAATGTAGACATAGCATTAATGACTCATTTTCAAATAACAGTCTCTCCCAAGGATTATTGGTATGAGGGATCAGGGAAGAAAAAAAAAGTCCATCTGCTTCTCTCTCTCTCTCTCTCTCTCTCTCTCTCTCTCTCTCTCTCTAAGGCAGCAGAATGGAAGAGGACTAAGAACCCACCAGGCAAGGATGTTCTTATGTCTACTTTGCCAACAAAGATACAGCCCCTAGAGTTGGACAGGGGGTCAGCTTGGACAGGCAGCACTGAGTCAGAATAAGGCACTGAAAGAAACCATTCTAGAGGTTGAGGCAGTTGATTCTAGGGCCGTTTCTCTCATTCTCTTGGAAGCAGAATGTTCTCCCAGGTCCACCCAATGCACATGAATTACCTTATCGGTCACAGTGGGTGCTGTCGTGTTCCTTTGCTGCTTGAAATTAGTGGACTCTTTTAGGCTACCTTTGCCCTCTAACGTCAAATTCTGAACTTGAGCGGAACTTGGAGGAGCTTTACAACTTCTCTGGTGTGTCGGAAGGCGGTCAGGGGCAAAGGTCCGGCCACAATTCGGGCAGGGCACGAGCGAAGCCGGACTTGGCTCCTCCCCAGTTAGGAGGGGCGGAGGCTTCTGTGGGAGTGGGCGGCGGAGCTCCCTGGGGAGCCGGTCATTTTCCATCTTCCACTTCTCCAGGCATTTGGGCTCATGAATAGGAAGGGAGAGAGTGCCAAAGTCCCTACCACAAATGTAACAGATGACAGTCCTTGGTCGAGCTGGGGTGCCACCAGGAGCTTTCTTAAAACTGGTAAAATCATTAGAACTGTTGGGGTTTGGTGCTCCCGGCCCCTTACCCTTGGGCTTGCAGCTTCTCTGGTGAACGAGGAGACGATCTGGCAAGAAAGTGCGGCCGCAGGTGTCACAGGGCAGCAGCTGAGCCTGGGAACTCTGGAACGCGGCCTCGTTGGCCGCCTGCAGGGAATAGGACCCACTGCCGCCTAGAGGCTGTGGTTTGGAGGGCTCTGGCCTCCTCAGGTGTTTGGGCAGCTTGCTGTTTTCAATATGCCACTTCTCCAAGCACTGAGGCTCATGAATGGCTAGTGATTGGGACCCAAATTCTCGGCCGCAGATATAGCATATCCGGAATCCAGGCCTGCGAGACGGGATCACAGGTGGGCTGGGCTGGCTTTCCGACATCGTTCTCTTACTGGACTGTTTGGAGATTATCACAGTTCCAGGTCTGTTTTTCTGAGGGTTTGTCTTTGTTTTTGCACCAAGATTGACCTGCTCTATTTCTGGCAAAAGGCTAGAATCGATGTCACCTGCTAGAACAGCTTGGTTGATAAGGAAGGTAGGTTCTTTAAAACGGTGGAAAGCCTGCTGCGCTTTTTTGGAAACCCCTTTCTCCTTTCCTCTTTCCATTCGCAAAGAAATCTTTCTCTGGTCCTTGCTCTGATTTCAGCCCCGATTCACTTGGGGCTTCTTCCTATAGCAGAGCGGGTCAGGATGGCTAGGACACTCATTGTCACCAGTACCTTAGACCTACAGACCATGACTCAGAGCTTCATTGCAGGGCAGCAGTCTGGAACACTGGGAAGTCCCCAATAAACCCCAGGTGCCTCCAAGATCTGTGGGGGAAACAATTCAAGAAGTTATTACACACACACACACACACACACACACACACACACACACACTAACCCCTGTTAGATTAAAAGTTGATAAAAAAAAAACAGGTTTGTTTGGGTTTTTTTAACCTAGTGTCTGCTTTGCCTAGCACAAATGCTAGCACATAGGATTTTTTCAGTAAATGTTAAATATGAAGAAAATCGCCATTATAAATCGCACTGTTACTGTATTGAAACTAGTATTCTGCTCAAAGGAGGATCGACATTTGCAGCACAGCATAGACGCATAAGACACAAACCACGGGGGTGTGGTGGTGAGATCACAGAGGAGAGAACCAAAACCTGGACAGGCGAGATGAATGAAACCACAGACGATGTGAAAAGACCTTCCCCCACTACCTTAGGGATTCTTAACGTTCTAGTGCCAAGGGGCCCTTTGACAGTCTTTCAAGCTTACAAATAATGATTTTAAGGGTAAAAAATAAAATTCTTACTATTACAAGTGAAACTAGTTTTACTGAAATAATTTATCAAATATGTTTACTTGTTATATATATTTTATGTATGAGAGAGTAAGATGCCAGATATCTTGAGTGTCCACAAGTCTAAGGTTAAGAACACCTACAGAGAAAGCAATTCAACAGTAACTATTATGAACATATTATGAAGTATTATGAACATATTATGAAAATTCTCGGGAGGGGGGGGTGTAAATGTCTTAATACCTGCCAGGTGTCCACTTTGCTTTATTGCGGGAATGGAGTTTTAAAAAATTGTGGCCACAACTGTCAAACCAAGAATGCAGCTCAGGCCCGTGCCCTTCCTGGTGGGATAGATGCTCCTCTTCTCCGGGATGCAGCTCAGATCTTGCTGGATGCTCTTTGTGTAGCGATCATGCTCACCATCCTATTTGGTATATGTAGATGTATCTGTCTACCTACCTATCTCCCAAATATTTTTTTTTTTTATAAAAACATGGCCAGTCGGATTCCCAACCAAGCCAAAAGAAAGGACCAATAAGATCTCATTATGGGAAAAAGCCCAAGGAGTTTTTACCCTGAGGAAAGACGTGAGACTATCGTACCCAGGTCTAAATCTAGCCCCACCCCAAGAAAGAGATTATTTTTTCGGAAGTTTTAGGACCAGGTTCTCTACCTGAAGGCTGACCTGGATCTGGATTAGATGCTTTGCAGTATCCATTCCCAACCACAGACAGTTGACCGTGGCAGATGCTCGAGTTCAGGCAGAGCAAGGACGCCAGTGCTAGTAACATCAAAACCCTGTTTGGGCACTCTGCTCGATAAAGGGCCAGAAGAGCGGTGAGACCAGTGCCCGGTTCCTGTAGTTTGGTGCCAAGAAAGGTCTGCATCTTTGTAGTTAGGACTATCAGATCAGGTCTGGCACAGAAAAGGAAGTGATTTTTCATTGTGACAGATCTTAAGACAGTGGTATTAACACATGTGACAAAAGAATGTGTTGGCTCCAGAGTGGCCAGCACAGAATATGAAGCTTAGAGAAACAAAAATTTATCACTGGATCAGCACCATCCAAAGGAGAAAGTGGATCTAGAGAACACAAGGTATCTGCTATTATTTCACTAGGTTTTAATGGCAAATGGCTGAAATAACCCCCCAAACCACTCTGCTTTGTTCACCCAGGATCTCCTGGTTATTTTCCCATTTTTCTTGATACCAGGAAGTTTCAGATACCAAAAGTAGTTAAAACAGATTGGAAAAATCAATGCACTCAAATTAACTGACTTCCTTTAAATTTGTTTGCAATCTCTCTCCCTCCCTCTCTCTCTCTCCCTCTCTCTCCTACACACACCCTCTGTTCCCAGCAGATCCGAATACTGAGGAAGCCCCATGACTTGCCCCAACAACCCCTCTACTTCCTTTCTGATTAAGTAAGAGAACTAACATTTATTGAACACCAAACTATGCATCGGATATTGTACTAGTTTTTTATATACATAATTTAAGTCTCAAATGATTATGAGGCTGGTATTACTATTTCAATGTTATAAGTGAAGAAACTGTGACTCAGAAAAGACGAATAACTTGCCCAAGACAGTCAGTTTCTAAATGACAGTCCTGGGAATCCATCCCAGCTCTCCTTGGCCCCAGCCCTCAGCTCTTTCCATTATTCACTCTGCAGAAAATTCCCCCGCGGAGCTTCTTCTCTTTCGTTTTTATCCCCGCGTTAATGGATGATTCATGTGCCCCAGGGGAAGGTATGGAACACCCCCCACCCCCAACCGCCACCAGCCTTCGGGAGAAGGAAGAGGAAAAAGAGAGGAGGGAAGAGGGCCCAGAAGAAGAGCCACCTCTGCGATGGAAAAAGCAGGAGAGACAGATTGGGGCTACTGAAGACAGTGTTTTTCTTTAAGTGACAGGGATCGTTTATTTTGCTGTTAGTAGTTTTCTACAATAGACGAAGTTTCCCTTGCCCGGTGTGCAATGCAGATCCTTTTCCTGTTCTAACCAACCTTCTTAAGAAAAATCTACATTACTAACCCCGGGTAGGGAAGGACACGAGGGAGACCTGGGGTGCAGGGTGAAAGTGCAGGTTGCCCAAAGAGGCCAGCTGGTGTTCAGGGTGCAGCCGCTTCACCAGTGGGACTAGGATCAGCTCTTTATGCTGGCAGAGGTGTGTGTGCACTACAGATATGTATTTTCTTTGAAGCAAACACAATAAGCACCATAAAATTCCCAATGGATTCTTCATCTTTTTTCTTTCTATCATCTCTTTCCTCCTCCAAAGTCCTGAAGTTTCTGTCTTATTGTGATTAAAGGCATCAAAATATTAAAGATGAGGTAGCTGGTATCGAGTGAAATTTTTGGACACTGAAACATTTATGAAGTTTCTGCTAGTGATTCTGACACAGCGCGGCATGGTCAGCTGCTCTATTCTATAACTTAGTTCTAAAAGCGAAAATGCTAGAAAGTACAAAATACATATACTTAAATCATTTAAGAAATTGACCTGTCACCCAGACACATTGTAAATAAATGTTGCCACTTTATAATGAGAACCACTTTGCAAAGCCAGCTAGTTTTACCCTAAGCATCCATGGAGAAATGCTCACTCCAATTGGCCTGGATTATTCATTTTGACCATATTTGTACATAGAAGATTTAAAGAGTGTCTTGGAAGGCATTGTGTTTTATCAATATAGTACCGTTTTCCATGCCCTTTGGGACTCATGGGAGGGGAGAGACAAACTCACAAAGATGAATATAATAACCATGGAAACCCAAAAGCCATCTTGGCACTAGAAGCTGTTTCTCTATAAAAGAGGGGAAAGATACATCTTTTAAAAAAATAATTTAGTCCTTTGGATTAAAATAAATATGTGATACATGAGCCCTTCCTTGTTAGTATAGAATCTAAATTCTTTAAATGGACAAATGAAGAAAAACCAAAGATGGAGTTTGGGCTAATGGTGGTTCTGAGCTAGACTCTAAGATAGAGGTTTGTCTTTAATATCCTCCATCTACCCTGTGCAGCAGACTCGACTCTCTCCTGCCCAGTGCCCTCAGTATTCTTTACCTGTGGAGTCTCACTTTCAAAAAGGAGCTGAGAGGTGATTTTCACATCAAGGCTTATGATTGATGAGGTAAGATCTCTCCCAGAGTCTAGCAGAGATAGCTAGTTCCTTACCATTAGTTATTCTGCCCAACTCACTCAAACTAAGAGAGTACCAATTTATAGCTGGGCACATGATTTCCCAGCTATAGGCTGTGAAATCTATAGGCTCCTTCATATAGTATGTCCAACTTGTAAGAACTCTTCTTAAAATGTAGGAGTACAACTTGTTCCTCTTTCCTACCTTCATACTGATGCTTGGAACATGGATGTGATGGCTGGAGCTTTAGCAACCATATTGGACTAGATCACATTCAAGTAATCTCAGCACAACAGAGCAGAGACGTGGATGGACTTAAGACCCTGATAAGTTTGGAACTACCATATAAGTACCTTCCTTGGGCTTTAGGTGCATACAAGAAATAAATATCTATTATATTATAGCCATTTTTTAAGAGTCTTTTGTTCACATGCAAACCTAATACTAATTTAGATATAGTTGTAATTTAATAATAGTTGTCATTGAAAATGAATTCTAATAGTAATATTTCAAATTTTAGGATCCTTTTTTATGAGAAAAATTTTTTTTGAGAAAGTGTAAGTTTGGGGGCAAAATTGACTTATTAAATATATTTTTTCCTGAAAACCAGAAATAAAAAACTAAACTGTTATACCGAACCAATGGTTCTTTAAAAGTTGATTCAAAATCCATCCTTTCCTAGAATTTTTTTGGAATACATTTGAATGACATATTTTACTTCTGGAAAATCAAAACCTAGTTTTTTTCCATGATGAGCTTTTGAAGGAGCCAGCAGGCATCATTAGTTGTGCCAGGTATTAACCCATTGTCTCTATCCTCGAAGTGCTCTTTCTTTGCTCAGCTTTTCGGCGCTGGCCCTGAGACTCTGCATACCCACTTCTGCCCGCCAGCTGGCTCCGAGTTATGCTCTGCCAGTATGGTGATGGAGGGAGAGTGCATAGCTGGAGGAGGAAGAGAGAACTTGCTCCTTTTTAAAGGCTTGCTGTTTGCTCGTGGTGCCTGTGAACACCCTCCCAATACCCTCCCCCCCACCGACACTCCTTTGTCCCAGCAGAAGCACTGTGTTCCTGTAGCAGCAGTTGAAACCAGTTTATAGCTCTTCAATACTTGCAGAACAGACTCACTCCCTGTCCCTAACCACATATTATCACCAGTCTGGCTGTGCCTTCTCCTGGAGATCTGATTTTCGACTCTGTAAGGCATTTCTGCAGTTTCTAAGTTTTAATAATTTAAACTTCTTCTTTTTGATATTT
The DNA here is from genome assembly GCF_036850995.1 of Saccopteryx leptura. Lineage (NCBI taxonomy): Eukaryota > Metazoa > Chordata > Mammalia > Chiroptera > Emballonuridae > Saccopteryx > Saccopteryx leptura. The sequence goes on along the minus strand of NC_089506.1, from coordinate 180,214,965 downwards.
CACCCTAGAAATGTTAGTTGTCAGCTCCTTTATATGGTATTGTTCTCTTCTTACCCTGCTAGTTACTAGGTAACAACTTGATTCCTGGTTAACAAATCTTTATATTAAATCTTTGTTGTTTAAATAAGTGGCATGGATTCTGTCTCCCGACTAACATAACCACCCTCAGAATATTAGTAATAAAAATTTGTGATATTCAAGTTGCACATTACCTTACTATTGCAATAAATATAAACTCAAATAAATTATTTTATAATATCTTAGAAAAAATATGAGGCTTATCTTAATATTCAACCCTCAATACATTCAAACCTCTGAAAACATATTGTTGTAGTTTTTACACCACCATCACGCTTCAAGAGCTAGGAAATGTTGCTCTTCCATTTTTTTTAAGATTTTATTTATTAATTTTGGAAAGAAGAGAGAGGGAGAAGCAGGAAAGGAGCAGGAAGCATCAACTCCCATATGTGCCTTGATCAGGCAAACCCAGGGATTTGAACCAGCAACCTCAGCATTCCAGGCCGACATTTTATCCACTGTGCCACCACAGGTCAGGCTTACTCTTCCATTTGTGACTGAACTAAATCTTAAGGGAAGCCTGTCATTTTAGGCATATTCACATTTTCCTTAATTTTATATGACATTCTTCTGCTGCTGACTGCCAAGCCATTAGGCCACCACTGCCGCAGAAGGAGTCAAAATAAAGTGATCACATTCATAGATCGAGTGACCAGGAAGCACTGCGGGGAGCTGGTTCAGCTCACACTAACTGGTTCTCTGCACGCCCTTCTGGGAACCACATGGACATGGCATTAGCAGTCCTCAGTAATTCTGGGGGAAATGGACAAAAGCCCAGGTGAGAGCAGCTGGGAATTGGAGACAATATGGTTTGGGGAAAACAGGAGCAGCATCAGAAAGTTAAAAAAAAAAAAAAAGGAAAAACATTAGCCTCGAGGCTTATGACTTCCAGGGAAAATGGCTGTCCATATTGGCATTTCCATGCAGACTTTGAATAGACAATGAAAAATTTCCCGGCCCTGGCCGGTTGGCTCAGTAGTAGAGCGTCGGCCTGGCGTGTAGAAGTCCCGGATTCGATTCCCAGCCAGGGCACACAGGAGAAGCGCCCATCTGCTTCTCCACCCCTCCCTCTCTCCTTCCTCTCTGTCTCTCTCTTCCCCTCCCTCAGCCGAGGCTCCATTGGAGCAAAGATGGCCCGGGCGCTGGGGATGGCTCCTTGGCCTCTGCCCCAGGCGCTAGAGTGGCTCTGGTCGCAGCAGAGTGACGCCCTGGAGGGGCAGAGCATCGCCCCCTGGTGGGCAGAGCATCGCCCCCTGGTGGGTGTGCTGGGTGGATCCCGGTCGGGCGCATGCGGGAGTCTGTCTGACTGTCTCTCCCCGTTTCTAGCTTCAGAAAAAAAAATACAAAGAAAAATTTCCCCTTCTTCATCTCTCTTTCATTGTAAAGAATTTTAAACTAACAAGTAAGTTCTTTCACTTTCGTTCAGTCTGTCAGGTACAGACATGATAGACTACAGTGTTAGGAAAGCTATGGAAATAGAAAACGGGAGACGTGCGCTCTTTATATTTCTAAGTAGAGCCTTCTGTAAGGACAGTTTAAGATGTTGAGGCTCAAAATATCATCCTATAACAGCTATTGTTAGATGGAGCCTGTAATTTTCACTCTATACTGAGTATCCAAATCACAGAGTACTCAAGAGTCATGAATGCCACACAGGTATGACCATGTAATTGTAATACTGACATTTGGCATGATGGAGAGATGGTCTTAGAAGCATCTGTATAATCACACTAGAGGCCTATAATGTATAGAAATTCAAAGAATAGATAGGAAAAAGTGGAAGAGTCAGGCCGTTGAACAATAAACAAGTCTACATACCACATTTCCTGACATTTTGGATCGTTCTATTCCAATAACAGAGTTCTATTCCTCTTTCTCAAGACTTTAAAGCAAAAAAGACAACAAAAAACTTTAAAGCAGTGTTTCATAGGCCAAATCTGGCCCATAGATTTTTGTTGTTGTTGTTCGCCATATAATGTTTGAATTAGCTTCCATTACTTTAAAATTGGGATATGTCACACAAAATATAGATTTTTGGTTTCTTTTGAAAAAGTAGATCTGATCATGCAGAACCCACATTCCCATGCGGCAACATCAACAGAAGCTGATACTAAGGACTGTTTCAGTAGGTCAGACAGCCAGGCTTCACTCTTCCAAAGTTCCTCATCAGCCCTTGAGCCATTAATTTATAGCATATACTTGATTCTCAGAAACATTTGAGTTTGTGACCATTTGTAATTTTTGTTTAAAATGTCCCTACCCCTCCCCATTCTTCTCTTAGAATATGTGAAAATCACTTCAGGGAGCACTTGTCCTCAGGAAACTAGGAATCTAGTTGAAGTCTTTTCTATAGGAGACAGTTACCAAAAGTATGAAATATATATTGGTAGAAATTCAGAAAGGAAACTTCCTAATAAAGTAGAGTGAGGCTGAAACACATGATTCTAGGAAGGAGGGAGACATCCAAGGGGAAAAGAAGGAACCAGAGACCTGAGAAGCAATTTTCATACATTACTGGAGAGGCTTTGGAAATGATGCATCTAATTTCAGAATGGAAAAAAGAATTAAGCAACCAGTGTTTAGATCAGCCATAGAAAAAATGATGGAAGAAATTTTAAAAAAAGAAAGAAAGAGAGAGAGAGAGAGAAAGGAAGGAAGGAAGAGAGGGAGGGAGGGAGGGAGAGAGGGAGGGAGGGAGGGAGGGAGGGACAGAGAGAGAGAAAGAGGAAGGAAGGAAGGAAGGAAGGAAGGAAGGAAGGAAGGAAGGAAGGAAGGAAGGAAGGAGGGAGGGAGGGAGGGAGGGAGGAAGGAGGGAGGGAGGGAGGGAGGGAGGGCGGAAGGAAGGAAGGAAGGAAGGAAGGAAGGAAGGAAAGAAGGAAGGAAGGAAGGAAGGAAGGAAGGAAGGAAGGAAGGAAGGAAGGAAGGAAGGAAGGAAGGAAGGAAGGAAAAAAAGAAAGACCAACAGGCAAGAAATGTGTTTTGGAGACAACCTGAACTTATTGGAGGCATTCCCATAACTATTTAGTTATCCATTAATATAATAAGAACTCTTCTGCTTAAGCCAATAGTCCTTGACTTACCATTAAATGATTGCCCAGAGAAATAATAAATAATGTTGGATTTCTTAAGTTACTTGTTTTTTTTTAAAAAAAGAATCTGTCAATGAAGAGAACCCTAACCAAACTATTAACAATATATTGTTGGTTTCCCAAAATTTGGGCTGAAAATACTTTAGAAGAGAATTGTGCTTCCTTGTAGGAATTACATAATTGGTGTACTTTTTCTTTCTGCCAAGCCGACCATTTTGTCAAGGACCACTGACAAATTAAAATTAGTTTGAACTGCAAATGTGTAAGAAATGTACACTAGTTCCTTCTCAACCTAGCATGAGATACCTGATATACATCAACTGTCTAAAATTGATATATTATCATAATCAATAATGGAGAAAAACTACAAATACCCTCATTTTAGTATTAAACTTTTTAAACTGCAAGTAGATGCATGTTTACTAGCCCCCAGCATGTGATAACGCTTGCTCAGAGTTCCTACTGTCTTCACGCTCATGATTTATTGTCTCAGGGTGCTAACACAAGGCAATGTCTTTGGCATGGACTTTCAAGCCACGGAGTTATCGTATCAGAAGTATAGTGCCTGGACCAATTCGTCCAGGTGGAAACAAACAATGAAGAATGCAGCTGCCCTTGAAGGGAGCAGCTTGGCCAGGATACTTGGCATGAGAGATGGACTTTACTGTATCCTGGAGGAACCTTTTATTAACCACATCACCCACTTACCCCACAACAGCCTCAAAATTGTACCTTAGTGAGACCCATCTCCAGGAGGTCGGTGCCTCCCAGGGCCTGGCTAACACTTAAATGGATCGTCATTACTGTTCATTACAGTCATCAACAGCCTTTGTTAATAATGCTCTCTCCACCCTAAGCTGGTTCTGAGCAAAGTGCCCGGGAAGAAAGTCAAAAACAGGGCCGAGCCCATGAGGCAGGCCGGATTTCTGCAGTATACGTAATGAATGTGCCTCTGTTTTCTGATATGCTCAGCATGACTCCCCTGGTCCATACCCTGGAGACTTGGAGGTTTATGTACAAGCTGAAGGCTGTTTCTAAACATGGGCTTTTTATTGCTGTTCTCCCCACATCTCTCATCTTCCTGCATAAACAAGTCATCAACAACCTATTGTCATTCCAGTTGATATTTGTGACTCTCGTGAACAAGACACTCTTTCACAAGCCAGCTGGTTTAAAAGCTCGCTGATGGTTCAGAATTCTCCATACTACAACCCTTCATTGCTCAGGAATCTTACACGGAAGAAAACTTACAGGCTGGAGAAACCACTAAAAGGAGACTCCTGGTGGAACTCATTAATTCTCCATGTCTCTACAGCCCAAGCCAAACATAAAATGTGGTAACAGCTCTTTATTTGCAAACATTCTGAACTTATAGTTTTTCTGTGGTTTAAAATTTACCAAAAGCCTCCTTCCACCCCATGCCCAATAACTATCAAATAGCAAGGAAGTCAGTGAGAGTATCAGCTGCTTCATTCTGTTTTCCTTCAGTAACAAAAGGATCCCTATATATTTTAGGATCAGAAGGATTGGGATATATATTTGATTAAAATAGTTCAATTTAAAATCAATTCTGTGGAAGCTGATTGTTTTCTCCCTTTTTTGTGTGTGTTTCTTCTTTTTTGTGACAAAGACAGAGAGTGAGTCAGAGAGAGGGACAGACAGGCAGGATTAGAGAGAGAGATGAAAAAGCATCAATTCTTCATTGTGGCTTCTTTAGTTGTTCATTGACTGCTTTCTCATATATGCCTTGACGGGGGTGGGGGGCTATAGCAGAGCAAGTGACCCCTTGCTCAAGCCAGCAACCATGGACTCAAGCCAGTGACCTTTGGGCTCAAGCCAGTGACCATGGGGTCATGTCTATGATCCCATGCTCAAGCCAGCGGCCTTGTGCTCAAACTGGTGAGCCTGCACTCAAGCCTGAGACCTTGAGGTTTCGAACCTGGGTCCTTCGAGTCTCAGTAAATGCTCTATTCATTGCACGGCTGCCTGGTCAGACTCTTTTTTTGTGTTTCTGACAGACTCTTTCTCATCTTCTGTGTTTTCTTTCATTTGTTTCATTGTTTCCATTGTTTGGCAGCCTCCACTTTAAATCTAGAAGGATCTGACACAATAAGAACAAGGTGCCATTAGGAAGGGAATATATTGGCCTGACCTGTGGTGGCACAGTGGATAAAGCATCAACCTGGAAATGCTGAGGTCGCCAGTTTGAAACCCTGGGCTTGATTGGTCAAGGCACATATGGGAGTTGATGCTTCCAGCTTCTCCCCACCTTTTCTCTCTGTCTCTCTCTCCTCTCTGTCTCTCTCTCTCTCCCTTTCTCTCTCCTCTCTAAAATGAATAAATAAAATTTAAAAAAAAAAAGGGAGTATAGAATGTGGCATCAAGTGGTTGACTCCACTGTTAACTTGCTCTGGAGACATAAGGCAATGTCAATCAGCTCACCTCTGGAAATGTGTGCCTTATATTTTAACTCCAGTAAATCCTGGAGAAAGCAGGATAAGAAGCGATGGGCCCAATGGATCATTACCTTTGAGTTCTATAAGTCAGAAGTCCACCAAGATCTCCTGAGGCCAAGGTACAGATCTCCTAGAATCAAGGTACAGCCAAGCTGTGGAATCTTGCTACAGCAGTAGTAGAAGACACACCAACAGAGAGTGTTGGTTAAATGAGTTTGTAAAAGTTGTATTTTTTGAGTTTGCTCACTTTTACTGTTAAAAAACATCACTGAGCATCCATCTGTGTGCTTGCTTTCAGAGCAAGGCAGTTGATTGCAAACAGCGCATTCATTGCATTCCTGCTTGGGAGGGGCGGTTGTTTTGCTAATGTTTGCTGGAGGAGGGGTCTTTGTGGGCCCAGGTATTTTGCAGGGAGAGCGGGGAGAATGCAGAGTGCTGAAGAAGAAGCCAGTTTTGCAGAGAGAGAGGAGGTGTGCAGATTAGGAACCAGAGCTGAGGAGCTTTGGGAGTCCTGAATGAAAAGGAAAGTGTTTTCCTTCTGTGTTTACTCGGCTGGTGCAAGACTTTAATAAACAGAATGGCCCACCATTTTTTGGCTCCACTGTGTCTTTACCGTCTGCCCAAATCCAATGTGAACCTGCATGGCCATGATGGCAGCGGCCTCTGGTCATACAGCTGTGAATGCAGCTTTCTACAGCTAGTTTGCCCATACTGTGCCTAGAATCTTAATAGTCAGCTCACAGTCACCCCACTCTAGATCCTATTGGAAACACCATGAGGGCGGACTCCATCCTGGGGGCCTTGCTGAGATGCCCCAGTCAGCCCTCTAAAGTAAGAATTACAATTCACTATAGTAAAAAAGCATAAATGTTTACATACCATGATAGAGTGGGGTCCAGTGTCTCTAGCTCTACTGAGAACCCTCCACCAGTGTGACTCAGTAAACAATCCTCTCAGGTCCCGAATTCTCCTCAATGTAGTCTGTCCACACATCAAGTCCTTTCTCCTTTTACCTCTCTGACTGTATTCTTTGTTTTTGCATTTGTGTATTTACATCAGAGTCTTTATTGATTATTTTCTTCAGACATTTGACTTAAAGACACTCTGTTCCTGGCTAACGGACTACATTTTTTGTTAATGAGAGTGCTGTGTGCATAACAAAGTTTTCCTTCTCTCCTTTCGACAGTGTTCTCAGGACTATGGTCAGTCTTCTCTAATTGGAGGTGGATATTTAAATGCTTCTTAAGTGTTAAGGGTCACTTCCAGTTTGGATTCTGAGCTAAGAAGACATTTCCATTTTGTAAAGTCATTTCCTCTTTGGAATTGTAGGATCTCAGAATATGTCCTGCTGGCATTAGGATTATTTTGAGCTGAGGGCAACTGAGAAAAAAATGCACATGAGAAAAGCTCTCTGCCTTCCCTCTATTTGCCGAAAAGCAGGATCTATGTTTGTATAGGTGTCTCCCTTTCCTATTCCAGGAAGGGCAGAACCCATGAAGACAACTCTAGACTCTTTTCAGTCCAGAGACAGGCACCAAGAAGAACCTATGTCACAGCATTATTAAATAGCCTTTATCTTCTATTTGTTTCCCCCATATAAGTATTTACCTTCCTATAGTTTACTGCCCTAAAAGTCTAAATTCCTTTTCCTTTGTCTTGTCACTTCTCCACAAAGTTAGTGTTCTTTGTTAAGATGCTAAATAAACCTCAAATTCTTACCACCCTTAGAGATACTCATCACTGAGTCCTCCCACGTGTATGCACAATACATTTGTTAATAAACTGTTTGTTATTCTCTTATTAACCTATCTTTTGTCAGCTTATTTCACAGGCTCAGCCACTGAACCAAAGAGGGTAGAGAAATTTTTTTTCTCCCCTACCTACAGAATTTTAGAATAAAAAATACCCCCAACATGCTGCACCACGTCACTTTCTGTATAACCCCATTCAATGGCATCAATAGCTCATGGGCACTACTGTTCAGTCATTTGATATGTACCACTTAAACACGAGCAAAGCAAAAATGAAATTTGGAACATACTACACAAATAGCATAGCACTAGAGATGTGGCTTGTCGTGCTCAGAAAGAAGAGGTAGGTTTAATTTCAATACGGGGGTGAGAGTGAGTATTCTGTCTGAGTCATAGTTGAAACTTCTCTATGGGTAGAGGAGAGCCACATAGGAAATATTATTGCGTTAGCATGATGTAGTCACCCAAAATATGGGACATCCCTTGCTGTTTTCCTTCCCATGTGTTCCTTGACAAAAAAAGACCTTTCAGTAATTCAGCCTCAGAGAGTGATGCTTAAAGTTTTGGTGAAGAGTTGCCTGTCATCACGTCCCCAGACTTCAGCTGTGATCATGGGATCTGTTGCTGAGCTAGGTTTCCCTGAGTCTGCACTGATGCAATTGACACTTTGGCTCCAACTGTACAAGTTTACGTTTCCCTGGGGCAGTGGTCGGCAAACTCATTAGTCAACAGAGCCAAATATCAGTACAACGATTGAAATTCTTTTGAGAGCCAAAATTTTTAAACTTAAACTATATAGGTAGGTACATTCCTTATCAAGGTAGCGTCCACACATGCTATTTTGTGGAAGAGCCACACTCAAGAAGCCAAAGAGCCACATGTGGCTCGCGAGCCGCAGTTTGCTGACCAGGGCCCTGGGGCATTTCATCCCATTTGGTTTTATCACTTCATGATCCTTTTAAAATGGATCTTGATACTCTGATATTAAGGATTAATGTTAATTTCTTTAGGTCTGATGATGACATTATGATTGTATTTTAATTATAATTTTTATTAAGATAATAAGAAATAATAAAGACCCCTTATACACTTACCCAATGGTAACAGTTTGAAAAGTATAGTACAATATCTCAAACAGAATATTGATATTGATACAGCCACTTTTACCTGCACTCCTAAATGTATATACATTATGCTTTATACAGCTTTGCCACCTGTGTACATGTTCACCACTATTGTCAAGATAACGAACAGTTTGAACATCACAAGAATCTCTCATTTGGCCATTTCATGCCCACTCCTTCTCCCACTGCACCCTCACGTCCCTACCTCTTACTCCCAGAAATCACTAATCTGTCTTTCATTTCTAAATAGTTTTCATTTCAAAATGTTATATGAATAGAATTACACAGCAAGTAACACTTTGGGATTGGCTCTTTTCTTTTTTTAAAAATATTTTATTTATTGATTTTTTTAGAGAGAGAGGAGCGAGAGAGAGAGACAGAGAGAGAGAGAAAGGGGAGGAGCAGGAAGCATCAACTCCCATATGTGCCTTGACCAGGCAAGCCCAAGGTTTCGAACCGGCGACCTCAGTGTTCCAGGTTGATGCTTTATCCCACTGAGCCACCACAGGTCAGGGATTGGCTCTTTTCTTTCAGCACAACTCCTTGGAGAGTCATCCAATTTGTTGTATGTATTAATAATTACTTACTTTTGCAGTAAATTATTTGACATGCCTCTTGGCAATATATTTTTTATATATCTCCTCAAGCAAGGGAAACAAAAGAAAAATAAACAGATGGGACTACGTCAAACTAAAAAGTTTTGCACAGCAAAGGAAAGCATCAATGAAATGAAAATACAACCTACTGAATGGGAAAATATATATGTGAATGATACAGCCAATAAGTGGTTAGTTAATATCTGAAATATATAAATAGTTCATACAATTAAAGAAATCCAATTAAAACATAGAAGACTTGAACAGATATTTCTCCCAAGAGGACATACAGATGGCCAACATATGACATATGAAAAGACACTTAACACCAATAATCATCAGAGAAATGCAAATTAAAACCACAATGAGATATCACTGCAGACCTGTCAGAATGGCGCTCATCAATAGCAACAGACAACAAATGTTGGCAAGGATGTGGAAAAAAGGGAACCTTCATAAGCTGTTGGTGGGTTCTAAATTAGTACATCTGCTATCAAAAACAGTATGGAGATTCCTTAAAAAATTAAAAATAGAGCTGCCATATGATTTGGCAACTCCACTTCTTATATCTATCTGAAGAAAACAAAAATACTAATTTGAAAAGATACATGCACCCCTATGTTAACTGCACCATTACTAGTAATACCCAAGATATGGAAGCAACCCAGATGTCTATCAATAGATAAATGGATAAAGAAAATGAAGTACATATATACAATGGAATATTATTCAGCAATAAATAGAATGAAATCTCACCATTTGTGACAACATGGATGGACCTAGAGGGTATTATGCTAAGTGAAATAAGTCAGACAGAGAAAGACAAATAGCATATGATTTCACTTATATGTGGAATCTAAAAAAACAACATAAATGAATAATAAAACCAAAACAGAAATCTATTCATAAATATTGAGAAAAAGCTGATGGTGGGGGAACCAGAATTAAAAAACTAAAAGGAAACATCAGGGAAATACTGGCTAGCCATTCAGAAAAATATTATGATTGGCTGCTTTTAATTGCTGAGGAGTATTCTGTGATATGTACCATAATTTGTTTCTCCTATTCAAGGACATTTGGGCTGATTACAGTTTGACTATTACAAATAAAGTTGCTATGAACAATTTGTGTGCAAAATGACAGTGTCATTTCAGCTAGTTCTTGAAAGACGAATAGAAGTTAGAGAAGAGGGAAAGACACTTCCAGCTGACAACAGCATGTGCAGAAATGCAGGAAACCAGAAAATTGAGGGATTTGGTTTATAGCAGGAAGGACAGCTGTATATGACTTGGGTGGTGTGTGGGGGAAGGGCTTGAATGTGTGTATGCCTATGACCAGATGGGTACTTATCTGAGTAGAAGTGTGTAAGAATGGATGAGTATGTTCATAAGTATGAGTGTGTAGATGGATATTGGTGGGTGTGTAAGAATGGATGTGAGTAGAAGGGTAGGATTATGGGTATGTTTAGTAGAGTGTGAGTATATGTATATGTGAATGTTTATATGTGGATGAGTATATGAGTGTGGGTATGTACGTGAATATGAGTGGATGGATATGTGTATATGGATAAATGAGAGTGGATAGTGTGATGTGAGTGGATGTAGATGTGTGGATGGGAATGAATTGTTAAATGTGCTGTGGATATGGATGTGAGTGGATTTGTGTGTGTCTATAGTTGGGTATGAGTGATTAGGTTGTGTGTGGATAGGTGTGAGTAGATAAGTATGAGTATATAGGCATGTGAGTTTGTAAGTGTGACTGTGTAAATAGATGTATATATGTGTTTGTAGATAGATGTGAGTGGGTGCATACATATATGTGTACATGTGTGTGTAAAATGTGAATGAATGAGATAGGGAAAAGAATGGTGAAAAGTTGATATAAGTAACTGCAAATGTAAATTGGAAATAAATTATAAAAGGCATTATAGCTAATCTTAGGAATTTTGAGTGCCCTATAGGAAATGAGGAATCCTTATGGATTTTCTTATAATACATATATGATTTAAAAAATATCTTGGCCTGACCGGGAAGTGGTGCAGTGGATAGAGCATCGAACTGGGATGTGGAGGACCCAGGTTTGAGACCCTGAGGTCACCAGTTTGAGCGTGGGCTCATCTGGTTTGAGAAAACCTCACCAGCTTGGACCCAAGGTCGCTGGCTTGAGCAAGGGGTTACTCGGTCTGCTGAAGGCCCACGGTCAAGGCATATATGAGAAAGCAATCAATGAACAACTAAGGTTTTGCAACGAAAAACTGATGATTGATGCTTCTCATCTCTCTCTGTTCCTGCCTGTCTGTTCCTGTCTGTCTGTCTCATATATATATATTGAGCAATGAAATCTGGAGAACATCAGCATTTAACATTTAAGAACTATACAAAGGAAGTTCTCTAGTTTCCTAAAAGGATCCATTATAGAGTTTTCTCTAAAAGCAAACTTTTGGTAGGAAAATAGATCACTCTGATTTATAAACCATAATATGTACCTAACTTCATGAGACTATGTGAACTACACAAAGCCATGCTTGTATTGCATGTTTCTTCCAACTTTGAAATTCTGTTTAATGTTGGTGCAAACAGTTGCCTCCATGGCCCATCTTATGTTACTAGTAGCTGACATATGTCTAAATATTTTAATCAAAAATCTTGACAAATACTTCTGGACCAGAAAGCAAACTTCTACTGTAGAATTTTGCTGAATTTAGAAAAAGCTTAAAGAACAAAAGAATTTATTTCCAACAGTATCTTCTCTTTGGATGCCAAACCAACTCCCAGTCCCCTTTCTGTGTGGCATGGATCCGATCATTTAGATCTTAATTTTGATTCTACCACATCTGGGAAAAATGTCAAGTTCAAGTAAATGATAAAATATATTGGTAAGATCTTATTTGCAAAAAAAAAAAAAAGGGTGGGGGCAGAAAAAAAGTTGGTTATAGCAAAGAATCAAGTATACCCCTCCTGTATACCAAGGTCAAATGCTAAGTGACCAAGGTCAAAGTGCCTATTGGTTGTGAAATCTTATAATCTCTAAGTGTCCTGTGCCTGGGCTTCATTTTATGTTTATGAGATGATGATACCTATCTTGCAGGATTATATAAGGATTAAAAGTCAGATACCATACTTAGCACACTCTGTTAGGTAATAAGTATGATCTCATAATTATTGTTATATGGTTTTAACATCTGTCTTCATCCCCATATTTTCATAAATAATCTAGCAGGCTGGAAATGTCATTAGGAGACTGACCACAGAATTTAGAAATAATTCTCTCATTTGCTAAAATGTTCTGAGGAATCGCAAAGTTTTCATTTTCCAACTAACTCAAATCACATTGTGTTAATAAACATTCTAACCCATAGTCCTGAAAGGGAAAGAATTATTGGAAAGTTGTGAGAAATATGAGCAAAACCATTTTTTCAATTTATCAAATCTAATTGTACAAAATGTGACTTAATTCGCCATCCCCAATCTGAGCTGATGAGAACGGAGCTGGGCACTGCAGAAAAGGCTGTCAACCCATCGGCTCACCAGCAGTCTAGTAAAGGGCCTGGTATGAAATGATAAACTGGTCCAATCATATTCTCCTCTTAGGAAGGAGAACTGTGAGCAGTGGTTGCTGAAGCAGAGAGGACACTTGGAAAGAATTGTGAAGTTGAGCAGCAGCGTGAAATAACACGGCAAATAAATTATGTGTAAGAAGAGGGAGAGGAAGGGACTGTGGATGAAATAGAGTAGAGCCTGGCCACAGGCTAGTGCTGGGATGCTCAGATCAAAGTCCATGAAGTGCCACTGCTATTTGGGTACAAAAGACACGTGATGCTTTTTAGTCTTCATATCTTTCTCTATGTCTAGAGAATATCTAGAGATAGCACAGAATGTCTGTGCTCCTCGGACATTCTGATATTCTTGTTAGAGAACAGAAGAAACCTTTGTCAGAGTGTCCCAAGTAAGAAATGAAAAATTGTGTTCGAGTGTTATCACTGTCAATCACATCAGGTATAAAAGAGGAAGCAGGTCACCTTGGGTGGAAAAACAGTGACCAGTCCAGTTCATAGAGCTTGGCTGGGGACAGGCCTCTTACTCCACTTCTAAAAAGGGAAGCAGAGTGGGGTCTCGAGTTCTTCTCAGACTTTTGAAACAATTCAAGAAAGGGCCCTGATGAGCATAGAGCTGGAAAGCCACGGGGGTCATACCTGGTTAACACTCTATTCAGCGGAAATGAAAAGAACATGGTTGAAAAGCAACTCCGACTTTTCTCTAGAATCCTGAAACTTCCATGAGAAATTACCTATTGATTATTTTGGTGTCTGAAACAGAGAACAGAGTCTACTCAACTCCTTGGCTAGGAATTCCCCTGGAACATGTAGTTCTTGTGCTTCCTGAAGCCTGGTTGTGAGATTCCCTTGTGTTTCCATGCACATGTATCCTTATAATAAATGCTTCACTGTCTGAGGACGCTTGAGTCCAGTAAGATGGCCTGCCTAGAACTGGATTTATTTAATAATTCACTCGGCCCAGAATATTGCCTCTGGCACTGGAGCCCAAAACACATATTTTGTGACATAATTTTTGTGTTCCCATCACCACCACCACATTATTCATTAGAGATATTTCCAAATAACCCAACCCTTCCACCCATGAGTTAACAGGCTAATGATTACAATATGTTTACTTCAGCTATGTATCTGTTAGAATTCTGTGTCACAAGACAATCCTACTCCAGTCACTTAAAGAAATAGAGGACTATCTTTCTATCAAAGTAAGAAGTCATATTTTGAAAATAAATAAAGCAAATCAGAGTCTTAACAATACCAATGCTTCCATGATGGTCTTGGACTTTCCCTCATGGATGCAACCACTACACTGCTTCTATGGTGTTGTTTAAATGACAGCAGTCGACTGTCTTCATGCAGAGTGAATGGACCAATCCTAGGGTCTTCAATCCCAGGGTCTAGTAGAACTCTTTTCCTCTGTGGGCTTTGTGTGATGGTTTGTGGGTAGCCCAGCTCCCAGGTGAACTTTTCAGAGATTTCTGTCAGCCTCCGTCCATGGGACACCAACAACAGGCATCCCGAGCAACTTTTCCTTTCATTCCCCTCCATCACCTTTCCTGTCCTTTCATGCCAAGAAAGCCCGTCTACAAAGGCTGCTTTGCTAAAAGACAAACATGGTCAGGAACTCCCAAGCTGATTAAAAATGTTTTCCCTTCTTTTGTATCTTGAGAACAATTTCATGATCACGGATCCCAGGGTGGGAAGGCACAGATGAGAAGAGTTTAATATGTCTTCATTTGCTTTCAGTGGACTTTGGAAATTCCTCAAGTGCTTTACTTTTCTATTCACCATCCTTTACTCAACAGTTGTCTTCTTAAGTTTCCATTTAAGTGCTGTAATCTGTTTTCCATTTATTTGTTCATAGTTTTCCTAGTTTTCTCATTTTTCAAATACCAAGATATTATAATATCATGATTAAGTGAAAAAATATATGGAATAGACTAATATATCTCAAGACATTATGGAATCAATATTTTAAAATGCATAGATTTAGGTTCTGCCCTATAAATAGCATGTGGGAGAATGACACAAGTTTAGGCTACAAATCTTGATCCTTTTTGATTAACTGTTAAATTCTAGTTACAACATTAACACTGACATAGATTAGTTACATTTAAGATTATTAAATTGTTGGTGAATCACAATAGGACTTATTTTATTTGGCAAGCGATTACTAGTGTCTTTTTTTTTTTTTTTTTGTATTTTTCTGAAGTTAGAAGCTGGAGGCAATCAGACAGACTCCCCCCATGCGCCCACCTGGGATCCAACCAGCATGCCCACCAGGGGGCGATGCTCTGCCCATCTGGGACATTGCTCTGTTGCAGCCGGCACCATTCTAGCTACTGAGTCAGAGGCCATGGAGCCATCCTCAGCGCCAGGGGCCAACTTTGCTCCAATGGAGCCTTGGCTGTGGGACAGGAAGAGAGAGATAGAGAGGAAGGAGAGGGGGAAGGGTAGAGAAGCAGATGGACGCTTCTCCTGTGTGCCCCAATCGGGAATCGAACCCGGGACTTCCACACGCTGGGCCGACGCTTTACCGCTGAGTCAACTGGCCAGGGCGCTAGTGTCTTTTTAAGTGATTTTAGCTAGAACAGTATTCCTGTGCTACTTATCAAGAAGTTTCTTCTGAGAGTCTCTGTTGAAAACTATTTGAAAACTTTTTGTCACCCATAAATACCACAGTTAAAATAATTAAACTTCACCTGATGTAGTATTTGACATAGGAAATAGGCTAAATAAAAAGAAAAATGTGGTTTTAATTTTTGTGGATTAAAATGTCATGTGTTTTATATATGAGACGGTTCACTTGGAACCAGATAAAGCAATCCAACATCTATCTATTTTAATGTTGAGCAATCATTTGGTATTTTTGAGAGGAAATGCCATGAATTTATTCAAGTACTAATGTAAATACTAATTTCTTATTACACATTTCTGATTTTAGAATGAGCTATAATATAAATAGTTTTTCACAAATTAAAGATACTTATTTCCATCCTTTCAATGACTATGTATAGTTGCTTAGCGAGAAGTTGGAATTTTATTATATTTATTATCACTTCGTTGAGCACTCTCCTACCAATTGCTCACACACAGACACACATATGCATGCACACACACACACCCTTCTACACATCCCTCTTCATATTCCTTCTAAGTCAACAAAATATATTGATAATCATTGTCACCATCTTCATTTAGCAATGAATCCAAGCCAGGATGCCGGTCCTTCTAACACTCATTTGGTAATGATATGCTGGATTATAACCAGATCAGATGGTACTAATAAGGACACTTGTTGGCTATAAATCTCACTGAAAATTGAATTCTGAGTCTTTATCCAATTGCTTGTTTCTTTTATCTCCAGTCTTCACTACTTCTCATTTTGTTCTTTGTTCACTTCACAGTAATTTTAAAATAAACTCTGACCATATCTTTGACTTGGGAGAAGATCACACTGGTGGTGAGCCAGGCTGAGATGATCGTGAGGATGTTTTCCCAGCTCTCCAACTAGGTTTTGATCTTATTGTGGGTTTGCATGGGACATGTGGGGGCGGGGAGAAGAGAGCAAGAGGAAAGATAACATAGACTCGCAGACACTCTAAAAAAATATTTAGCATCTTTTTATACCCTGTATGATTGCCTGTAATGATTTGGCAGAAAATAAACATCTTATCATTCTCTCGTCATTTCTTTCACTTTCTTTCTGATCACGTTCTCATCTCTTCTTTCTGTGTTTTGCATCTTGAAGCATCTCCTTTCCCATATTCTTGCATTCCGGTTTTCACTCTACTTCTCTGATATTGGATAACCTCTTGTGATACTACACCAAGGCCCTCAGGGACATTTCTTCATCTGTCATTGACACGGCCAGTTCCCCCTTTCGGATATTTTGTCGGCACTCCTAGGTTCACAGCCAAGCAGTGAAAGGCTGGGCCTCGCCATTCACGTGCTGATTCGGCCACAGTGGTGAATGACAGCTCCATTCTTTGCTGCCTCTGATCCATTCTTTTCAGAGTGGTCATCCTCAACTACTTATGTTACAAAACAAATCCTAACCCTCCCCTGACTAAATGTTTCATGGTTGTTCCTCTACCCTCAAAACAAAATCCATACTCCTAACCATGAAGTTGCTCTATAATCGAGGTCGGGAACCTTTTTGGCCGAGAGAGCCATGAACGCCACATATTTTAAAATGTAATTCCATACAATGACCTGTGTAGAGCCATACAATGACCCGTGTACGTTACGCATTATCCAATAAAAATTTAGTGTTGTCCCAGAGGACAGCTGTGATTGGCTCCAGCCATCCGCAACCATGAACATGAGCGGTAGAAAATGAATGATTGTAATACATGAGAATGTTTTATATTTTTAATGTTATTATTTTTTTATTAAAGATTTGTCTGAGCCAGATGCAGCCATCAAAAGAGCCACATCTGGCTCACGAGCCATAGGTTCCCGACCCCTGCTCTATAACCTGGTGCCTCCTCAAGTCTCTGCCTTGGCCGGCCATTTATTCTCTCTTGTCTGCACTGTGCTTCCCCATGTTCATTTTCAAGTTCCTCAAAGAAGCTAAACTCATAACTCAGGGGGAGGTTAGGGGACCGATTGGAACGGGGCTCTGTACATGCTCCTGCCACGGCCTAGAATCTTCTCCGGTTCCTCGCACAGTTTTCTCATTTTGTCCTCCAGACCTCTATTTAAATATCATCAACTCAAAGAGACTCTTCCTAACTACTCTTTCTCATGTAATTTCTCTCTCTCTCAAACAGACACACGTGCATGCATATGTGCATGCACACACACATGTGCGTGCATGCACATGTGAACATACACATGCATGTAAATGCACAAGCAGGTAAATGTCATGCATACACACATCCGCATATACAGATATGAACATATGTACATGCACCACGGCTGCTACCACTATCACATTTATGTTCATTGACTCATTTTCTTCTCAGCACTTACTGGATATGTTTTTATCTGATTTGTTTACATATATAGCATCTGGCTCCTCCTTTTAAATGTAAACTCGAAGGTATTAGGGGCTGTTTGCTCTCTCCATGGTTATATATCCAGTACCTAGCCCAGTGCCAGGCATGCTGTAGATGTTAACGAAATATACCGAGTCTTAAATAAATTGAGCTTAACCTGACTTTACATCACATTGTTAAACAGAAATCAAGATTATTATATAAATAGATGGATAAAAACATACCAGGACTTTTGGACAGGAAGAGGAAACAGCTAGCTGCGTGGTATTTGTTCAAGCCTGCGGGATCCCTGAGAATCCTTGTTTAGTCCTCACAATACTAACTCAAGGGATTGATGTTTGAGCTTCAGAAGTTTAACTACCAAACCCAAGAGAAACGAGAATCCAGTTAAGGATTGTGCACTGGATCAAGCCTTGTGCCTGATGGTGAAGATTATTTATCTAGTCATGAGCAACCCTCATTGATGGCACAGAGCTCCCCTGCCCCCCCCCCCCAGCCCTACCCCCCTGAGAATGGAGCTACACAGGCAGACCAGACACGGCTGTACGACTGGGCAGACACATGCACTGTCTGACTAGATAGAAAGCTAAAGGAGAAGCAGAGACCTAGGCTTTCCTGAGCTGAGCTTATGCATGTATTGCTTCTCTTGATCACATGTGTTCTGAGTGCAGATGATTTCCAAAGTTTAATTCTTCTTAGAAGTCATCTCCTAGCCCTGGCCGGTTGGCTCAGTGGTAGAGCGTCGGCCTGGCGTGCAGAAGTCCCGGGTTCGATTCCCAGCCAGGGCACACAGGAGAAGCGCCCATTTGCTTCTCCACCCTTCCCCCTCTCCTTCCTCTCTGTCTCTCTCTTCCCCTCCCGCAGCCAAGGCTCCAATGGAGCAAAGATGGCCCGGGCGCTGGGGATGGCTCTGTGGCCTCTGCCTCAGGCGCTAGAGTGGCTCTGGTCGCAACATAGCGACGCCCGGGATGGGCAGAGCATCGTCCCCCCCCCCCCCCCCCCCCCCCCGGTGGGCAGAGCGTCGCCCCCTGGTGGGCATGCGGGGCGGATCCCGGATGGGCGCATGCGGGAGTCTGTCTGACTGTCTCTCCCCGTTTCCAGCTTCAGAAAAATACAAAAAAATAAATAAATCATCTCCCTTCTGAAGAGAGCTCCAAAGTACCCGGCACTCAGAGGAAGGTTTGAGGCCACAGACTTTTATCTTTGAATGGATGAGTTTGGGAAACATTTCATCAGAATTCCTTGAAGATTAGAATGAGGGTTAACAAACTACAGCTTTCTGGCCAAATCTGGCCAGCTATCTACCTTTTTTTTTTGTACATAAAGTTGTATTGATACACAGCCACCCTTATTCATTCACATATTTGTCTTTGACTCTTTTGCCCTACAACTGAGGACCATATGTCCTACAAGGCCTGAATTATTTACTATTTGAGTACTTACAGGGAAAGTTCCACAACTGAATTAGAGCATACAAATGAGGCTCCATTTCATTTTAACTGAAAAATCAACTATTAATCAATGTGAATTTACAGAATAGCACTCAGTGCAACCTGAATCCTAACCCAGCTTTGCTTGCATAGAATTCTATCATCTTCCTGTTAGAGTTCTCTCAAGAAAGAAAAAAAACGCTTGCCTGTATATTATACCCTGAACACTCTATTTGCAGCTTGTCATCACTATTACCCTACAGCCCACTTGCCTCGTTCACCTTCCCCCTCCCTGCTGCCCTCAGGATGGTGCGCGCCTTGTGCCAAACTTCTGTAGTGTCACATGTAAAAAATGCTTCCGTTTTTAAGACTCAACAGGAATCACCACTGCTCCCTCCCAAAGTTGTCTTGAAATTGTTCACATTCTTAGCACTTACAGAATCTTTTTTAGAATTGCACACATTCTTGAAAATGTTTTTCATTCACCAGAGACTTTGGAAAATTGTTTTAAAAAAATAGTAATATTACACATGCATTTAAATTATATGGACACAGAGACCAAAAAAAAAAAGCTATAGTAAGGTCCAGTTTGCAGATGAATTTCTCTTAGAAATAATATATAAGATTAAAATTCTAAAATAAACTGAAAATACAATGGAAAGAAATGATACTTTACATTCTCAGGCTCAAAAAAAATGGCTATTTTATGATATGACAGCAAACTTGGAAAACCCGAGGAATTGTGTATCCTTAGCAAACATGTGAGTATTGATAGTTTCCTGTCAATTCATGGAATACATGAAGCATTTAATCTAATGTTTATTTTTACCAGGCATAGGGTTTTTTCCCCCCTCTGTAATTGTGAGAAACACATTGTTCAACAAGCAATAGATTAAGGATAATAAATATTGTTTCCCTGAAGAAATAGTGAACCAAGGAATATTCTCCTTTCTTCTTTCCTTATTTAGAATGTCTGGGATATAGTAGACACTCAATACATTAATGAATAAATAAATGGATAAATGAATAAAAATTAAGTTTAAGTCACATTCTCTAGATGGATTTGAAAAAGGCATCTCTTTTACTGGAATTATCATTCTTGAATACATTTATTACTTTATATTTTTGGCTTTTGCTCAGTATAGAATTACTTAAAATCAAATTACTGTAGTCTACACTTATATGAGGTATTGCTTTCTGTGGCTTCAGTTACCCTCGTTCAATTCTGGTACTAAGATATTAAATGGAAAATTCCAGAAATAAACAATTCATACGTTTTAAATGCATGGCACTCTGAGTAACATTCTCGCATCATCCCTCTCTGTCCCCACTCTGACAGAGACGTGACTCATTCCTTCGCCCAGAATATCCATCCTGTTTGCACTCCCCACCCGTTAGTCACTTAGTAGCCACCTGGGTTATCAGATCTACTGTCAGGGTATCACAGTGCTTGTGTTCCAGTAACTCTCATTTTACTTAATAGCCTAAAAAGGTAAGAGTAGTGATAATGGCAATTCAAATATACCAAAGAGAAGCCATAGAGGGCTTTCCATTACTGAGAAGGTGAGTACAATAAGGTATTTTGAGAACGACCACATTCACATAACTTTTATTGCAGTATATTGTTATAATTGTTCTATTATTATTAGTCATTATTGTTAATCTTTTACTGTGCCTAATTCATAAATAAAACTTTACCACAGGTTTCCATGTATAGCAAAACGTAGTATACCTAGGGTTTGGTACTACTCTGGATTTCAGGCATCCAAGACCAGGGGCTTTGAATGTCTCATCTTTGGAGGGGGAGAACTACTATAAGGCCTAATGAAAATTTAGACAACATGCAAGGAAAAAAATGCCCAATCTTATTCAAACTCTTGTTCATGGTTTCACTGGGAAGGCGTCATGGAAGGACTCAACCTGTTTTTAATACTTCCTTTACTTCTTATAAGACAAGATAAGCTGGCTTTTTAAAAATTAGTGATGCCATCCCTGGTCGGGTGGCTTAGTGGATAAAGCATTGTCTCTTCTTGCCAAGGCCATGGGTTGGATCCCCGATGAGGGTATATATGAGTAGCAATCAATGAATGCACAACTAAATGGAACCATTAAGTGGAATAGCAAGTTGATGTCTCTATTCCTCTCTCTCCCTCACCCCCTATTAAAAGAAAAGAATAAAGACATAGTGGTATGTCTATGGTTTTAATTTACATTTTTCTAATGACTAACAACTAATGATGTTGAGTTTTAATTCATGAGCTTATTGATTATATACTTTCTGTTGTGAGTAATCTATTCAAACTTTTGATATTAAAAGAAAAGAAAAACTAATGATGCCAATAAAGATAGATAGATTCATGTACCAGAATAGAGTCCAGAAATATATGGTTGATTCACATATGTGATCAATTCATTTTTGACAAAGATGTCAAGGCAAGTCAATGGAGAGAGGAAAGTTTTTTGGTTTTTTTTTAATGATGGTGGAACAACTGGATACATGTAAGGGGAAAGTTAATAACAACTCTTTATTTTACCACACACAAAAATTAACTCAACATGGATCATAGAACTAAATATAAAAGCTATATAAAATATATAAATATAAAAACTATAAAGATTCTAGAAGAAAGCATAGGAGAATATCTTTATGACCTTAATATTTGTAAAGACTTCTTATACAAAATAAAAAATCACTAAACTTAAAAAGAATTTAAAATTTTCCTTCATATAAATTAGAAACTTATGCTCTTTAAAAATACCATTAAGAATTAAAAGGCAAGCCAAAGATTGGGAAGAAATGTTTGCAAAACATATGCTTGAAAAAGATTACATCATGCATATATATATGTCAAGCAGCCCAGTTTTCTTTTTTAATGGGCAAAAGTTTGAATATATTACTCACAACAGAAAGTATATAATCAATAAGCTCTTGAATTAAAACTCAACATCATTAGTCGTTAGTCATTAGAAAAATGTAAATTAAAACCATAGACATACCACTATGTACACACTAAAATAGTTACAATTAAAAAGATTGTTGGCCCTGGCCAGTTGGCTCAGTGGTAGAGTGTCGGCCTGGCGTGCAGAAGTCCCGAGTTCGATTCCTGGCCAGGGCACACAGGAGAAGCACCCATCTGCTTCTCCACCCCTCCCCCTCTCCTTCCTCTCTGTCTCTCTCTTCCCCTCCCGCAGCCGAGGCTCCACTGGAGCAAAGATGGACCGGGCGCTGGGGATGGCTCCTCAGCCTCTGCCCCAGGTGTTAGAGTGGCTCTGGTCGCGGCAGAGCGACGCTGGTGGGCGTGCCGGGTGGATCCCGGTTGGGCACATGCGGGAGTCTATCTGACTGTCTCTCCCCGTTTCCGGCTTCAGAAAAATACAGAAAAAAAAAAAAAAAAGATTGTTACTATTATACTGAGTGAAATAAGTAAATCAGAAAAAAATAAGAACTGTATGATTCCATACATAGGTGGGACATAAAAATGAGCCTCAGGGACATGGACAAGAGTGTGGTGGTTACGGGGGAGGGGGGGAGAGGGAAAGAGTGGGGGGAGGAGAGAGGCATAAAGAAAACCAGATAGAAGGTGATGGAAGACAATTTGATTTTGGGTGACAGGTATGCAACAAATTAAATGTCAAAATAACCTTGAAATGTTTTCTCTGAACATATGTACCCTGATTTATTAATGTCACATCATTAAAATTTAAAAACAAAAGATTGTTAATGCCAAGTGTTAGTGAGGATGTGGAGGAACTGGCACTCCCATACCTGCCTGGTGGGAACGTGAAATAATACAACCACTCTGAGAAACTGTCAGTGTCTCACAAAGTGAAATCTATACCTGCCTGATAACATAGGCACTTTATCTCTACATAATTACACAAGAGAAGCGAAAATATATGTTCACAAAATAACAAATACTAATGTTTATATCAGCTTTTACTCCTAGTGAAAAACTGAAGACAACATAAGTATACATCAACAGGTAAGTGAACAAACAAATGATGACATATTCACGCATTAAAATATTTACACAATAGAAATGAAAAAACTACTGATACACACAATGACATGAACCCCTCTCAAAAGTATAATGCTGAATAAAAGAAGTCGGATACAAAAGAGTCTATGCTGGCCCTGGCCGGTTGGCTCAGCGGTAGAGCATCGGCCTAGCGTGCGGAAGACCAGGGTTCGATTCCCGGCCAGGGCACACAGGAGAAGCGCCCATTTGCTTCTCCACCCCTCCGCCGCGTTTTCCTCTCTGTCTCTCTCTTCCCCTCCCGCAGCCAAGGCTCCATTGGAGCAAAGATGGCCCGGGCGCTGGGGATGGCTCTGTGGCCTCTGCCCCAGGCGCTAGAGTGGCTCTGGTCGCAATATGGCAACGCCCAGGATGGGCAGAGCATCGCCCCCTGGTGGGCAGAGCGTCGCCCCTGGTGGGCGTGCCGGGTGGATCCCGGTCGGGCGCATGCGGGAGTCTGTCTGACTGTCTCTCCCTGTTTCCAGCTTCAGAAAAATGAAAAAAAAAAAAAAAAAAAAGAGTCTATGCTGAATCGTTCCACATATGAAATCCTAAAACAAGCAAAGCCAATAGGTAGGTGACAGAAGGTAGATTAACGATTGTTTAGTGGGTAGATGCATGGGTGAGGAATGGATTACAAAAGTTAATGGATGTGTTCTTACATTGATATTGTTGGTGGTCACATAAATGTAATCATTTGTCAAAACTCATCAAATTGTGTACTTAAAATGGGTGCACTTTATTGTATGTGAATTATAATCAATGAAAACGATCTAAAAAGAAAATCTAAATGGTTAAAAAATATAAACAGATACTTAATAAAAGAGACATACAAATCTCTAGTAGCTCAAGAAAAATGCTTAATTCCATTAGTCACCAGGGAAACGCAAACTAAAGCCCAATGACATATCATTTCATGCCCATTATAAAGTTAAACAAACACCTACCTTATCATCCATGAATTGCAATCCAAGGACTAAACCCAAGATAAATAAAAACATATTGTTTACCAAGAGATTTGTGAAAGAATGTTTATGGAAGCTTTAGTTATAGGAGACCCAAACCGGAATCAAACCAAATGCTCATCAATAGAAGAATGGATAAACAAATGTGGAATAATCCTATAATGCAATAATATTCACCAATAGAAAGAATCGAACTAGTGATAAACACAGCAACAGAGAAGAATCTCAAAAACATTCTGTGAGCCAAAGAAGCCAGATACAAGATGTATATACTGTATTATTCTCTTTACATAAAGCTCATAAACAGCCAAATTATTCCCTAGTGATAGAAATAGAAGCAGTGGCTGCTATGGAGGATCTATTGACTAGAAGGGATGTGAGAAAACTTACTGAGTAATAGAAATGTCCTCTGTCTTGATTATGGTAATGGGTTACATGGTTGTATATATTTATCAAACTCATTGATTTTAGGAATTTGAATTTAAGTTCTTAAACTCGGTTACATTTCAACTCATGGACATTTTATCTCAGTTAATAAAAGAAGAAACCTGCAAAGTCAGTTGAGTAACTATAGACTTTATCACCTTTTTCTTTCAAGGGTCATTTGACTAATAAACATATCATCCTGGATTAATGTTAAAGACATATTTTATCTAGTTTTCTTTGAAGAAAATTATTTTTTAAATCATCCCTTCAAAAGGAATTTGATTCTCTTTTAGCCAGTGGAGCAGTCAATCCATTGTTTGCAGTATTGCCAGCATCATTCAATGAAATAAAGTATTTATTTTGTTTAGTGGTAATTGAAGTTTTTTACTATACACTGGTGAGAAAGAAGCGAAAGAGATCAAGACGATCTCATATAAGCAACCATTACTAATTGAAAGGTAAGATTTGAGACTGAGTAGCTACCAGACAACAGAGAAAGAGCACACCTTCTGAGAGCCTCACCTTGTAACATTTGTTCTTTGTCTTTCTATTTCTGCTTTTCTCATGGCCTGCTGAGCCCCTCAGGGAGGGGGCTGCTGGAGACAGGAGCAGAAGAGCTGGGAGCGCCTGGCTTCACATCCCCTCTTGCAGGAGGTCGGGTAGTATGTGAGGCTGCCTGAACAGGAACCCTAGCCTTTGTCGCCTGGACGTATCCTGGCAACCTGTCAACAAAAGGGAGAGGACTGAGTTCTCTAGTAACAGATTGGAAAAATCCAAAACAAGGGGTGAAGAAATGATCAAACAGACAGCAAAATGGCCTCAGCTTTCTGTGCAGCTGACTCCAGGAACTTTACCAATGGACTAAGCATCAAACAGTGAGAGGTGGGCGAATTTAAGTCACATGGTTCTTTTCAGCATGGAAAGAGGGTGGAAACAACTTTTTTTCTGTTTGAAGGAAGAAAAAGAAGCAAAATTCACTAAATGTGTTATTCAGCTTTCCTAAGACCTTTAAAAAAGGATCATCTCTACAGGAGAGCTTGGCCACATCTAAAAGAGGGAGATGGGTATACTCCATGACTCTCAACGGGTGTCTAAAATGCAAGAAATTACAGGAGGCACAACAAGCCTATGGTTAGTTTATCTTCTAATGTGTCTTAAGATACAGCAAAGTTGTTGTTTTTTTAAATAAGGTCAACCTTTTAAAATGTTTCCTAAATAATGTTTTGAACCTCATATTTGAATATACTCTGAGACATTAAGCTAATTGTGGTGAATGAAATCCTCTGCAAACATTAAAGCCAATAAGGTACAAAACCCTTTATTCACATGGGGGGAAAGTCCACAGTATGTTTCTAAAAAGAGAAGCTGCCAAACAGAATAAACAGTATAATCGCATTAAACTCTGTGTATATGCACAAGTGCATGTGTGTGCTCTAAACTCAAAGAACATTCACCAAAATGTGAACAGGAGTCATTGCTAGACGATGAGATTAAGAAGCATTTTATTAAACGTTCCTTAGGGTTAGAAGTTGGGGGCGAGGGGAAGAGCCCTAACCTGAAAGATTCCCAAACCCTGTACCTTAGCCCAGATAGATGAATTGGGACGTACAGGTGATTCACAGAACTGTTAGCTGTTGAAGTGATCTCAGACCACACAGTCTAAAGTCCCTGTTGGATACTGAAATTCCACATCCTAATATTCTATAATGTCCAAAAGATGGATAGATACATCCTTTACAGAGATTTCTTTTCCTCTACCGAGATTTATAGCAGTGTCAGTTATACTGTCACCTAAAATAGTTCGATGTTGAATGCTTTTCTTCTGAACCCTTCCATAAGATGACACATGTAAACAATGAGCATGTCTAAAATGACTTCAGAGCTTCTGTAAGAGTGACTAGCTATTAAGAGGAGATAAGAAAACCTAATTTTCTATTTGGCTTTTTACCAATTTGTGGGTCCCTGGTGGACGTATTTCTTACTTGACAGAAACTGCGCTTTCTTAGCCCTATTGTGAACTAAAAGAGATATTTCTCTAAAGAAACTGCCCAGTAAATAAACAGCATCCCAAATGCACCCACAGTATCCAGTCCAGTGGCTGGCTATTTGGGTCAGATGGGAGAACAGATAGGAACTGCTGGCAAACCCAGGAAAACACGGAGGGAGCAGGTATTTCCATGTTAAAATAGGTCAAAGAGTTCTTTATTTGGCCAGGAGCAACTGCTCCCAGAGGCCTGGGCCTATTCCAGCCCCGGCAGCAGTGGGCACATGTGTGAGCTGGGTAGCTAAAGGTGTGTTCGCCGCCCTCTCTTCCCTGGTGGCGCTGCCCAGTCGCCAGCTGCCTCCTGCTGTCCTAGGAGCTGCTGCTTCTGACACTGCCGGAGAGGAGCCTTTGTCTTCTCTCTAATTCTAGCCCCGTTTGAAATTCATGGGTTTGTAGTTTCAGTTAAAACTGAACTCCCTGGTGTTCAAATGTACTTCCTCTTGGTAACATAGGCCTCCCCAGGTGCCTGCGTCTCTCTTGCCTCTCTTTCCCCCTCTCTCTCTGCCTTTTAATGTGACCAACACTTTTAAGTGGCTTAATTTTTTTTTTTTTTTAAAAGCAAGTTCAAAGGCATCTTGGACATTAACTAGCTCTTACAACACAACCTTTTGATGATTTAAGTGTAAATGAAGCAGAAACATATGGATTCCATTTTCCATAAATCACACACGGACCTTAAAAAAAAAGCAAGGGGGAATGTGCTCAGCACGATGTATTCTGTTTGGTTGAACCCAAAACATCTGAAAAATACTTGGAGGCTGATGAATCCTAAATATTTACCCATCCTTATTTATAACATTGGGGTGGGGGGAGTCCTTGATTCATGGCGACAGCCAAACTGCTCACATCTGCTGAGTGGTCAACCAGCAACCAGTGCGAGAGCTTGGAGATAACTGTGTTCCTTCTTCTGTTCCCACTCCAGACACTTAACTCAACCTCAGATCAAAGACACTGCAGTCCGTACTTAAACAGAGCTGGGCTGGTTTGGTATTGCTTGGGCTTTTCTCACCTAAAACAATTGCGAGTTGTTTCACGCTATTTGATGTCCAGTCATGTTTGTGTCACTGTGGGAGGATGCCAGCCTCCACCAGTAATCCAGATCTGACCCCTTGTAGCAACAGCCCCACCACAAGGAATTCTGGCTCGTTTTCCCTTCATAAAACCACAGCTGTTGTGCCTGCACAAGCCCCTGACTTTTTCATTAAAGGAATAAATCATGGTGATTTTATGGAGCGGGCTAAAAGGCTGTTCCCTGCCAGTATCACTCATGGTCCTGCTGTCTCTTCATTGATGCAAAGCCCAAATCTTACCCTGAAAGCCACTGATAAGTTTATTTAAACTGGGCAGGGACTACATTCTGTGTGCAAGAATTTTTCTTTTTTCTTTTTTTAACAGCAGCAGCAGGAACTCAAACAGGATGTTTGTGAAGTTTGGCAAAGTAGGTCCACTGGGAGCCTTGTTCTCTTCTACCCAGTTGTTTACTTCGCCTCACTACTTAACCCAGACACAGCAAGTGCCAGCCACCTGACATCCCTTATCTCCAGTCCTTGAGCAAGCCTACAAGGTGAAGCCTCAGCATCCCTGTGTTACCAGTGATAACACTAGGGAGTAGGGGTTTTAAACAACTTCCCCTCATTGCAAGGCTAATCCAGAGCAAATCTGGGTTTGAAATGAAGGCCTTTCTGGTGCCCAGCAGCTCCCCTTCCACAGCCTCCTGCAACACGTCGCTGTCAGAATGCCTCGCAGAACAGCCTGACCTCAAAAGACAGTCGTTTGTCAAGATACGCCTTCTGTCACAAGAAAAGTCTCTGCACACAATCAGTCATATATACTATGTGGAATCTGAAAATTTCTAAATTGACGACATTGTGAAATGTGGCCTGGGAAGATTAGAAAGAAAAAGGGAGAATACACTTTAAATACAGACTGAAAACTCAATATATATATTTGATGTATCAGAGTCCTGACCAACACATCTTAAATCCCTGAGGGCTCCTTGCCCTAGGGTGATGTTGTGATGTTTCTCAAACTAACTTTCATTATTGTTCCCCTTCCAAGTCTTTTATACACACACACACACACACACACACACACACACACACACATATACATATACATATATATGTATTTTCTAATCCCCATCAAACATGAAATTTTAATAATACAGACATATCTTATATCTGTTTATGTATTATGGCCCTTTGGTGGACCACAAAACAAAGTATTATCTAAAATTATGTCACCTCCAAAGTCCATTTTTACTGCCTCTGTGGGAATGCATGCCTAATAACTATACATCCAAAAAGCTGACAATGTTGGCCTCAAATAATGTAAAGGTCAAGCTGATACACAGAAAACATGACCAAGAGGCCACAGAAACCATAGAAACCCTTCCAAAATTACCAAAACAAAAATGCGGAGCAAATTATCCTTTAACTGTAATCAAGGGGAAAAATGGATTTGTTTGAGAAGGGCAATAAGTATGTCATATTCTCTATGCACTTGAGTGGTTTTTATCATAAGAATGGAACATTTGGAGCTGAAGTATACCTTAAAATAGCCTCTAGTCCAGTCATCTGTCTTAAGACAAAAAGATAGTATTTGTCTAATGTTTTAAAATTGATGAGGCATCTCGGCAGAGGACACTGTTGTTTGTTTATGTGCCATAGATTTCAACTCAAACTCCAATAAAGAAAAAATTCCCAAGGTCTTCCTAGCTTTCTCGTTGGCATAAATTCAAACATTGCCAGGCCAATAGAAGGGTTTCTTTTTCTGCTCTCCCTTCCTATGGACGGGGCATGTTGCTTCAGTATTCTACCTAGCACTCCATGGATTATAAAACATTTTGTATATCCTGTGTAATAAAACCTCCTATTTCAAGGGCCTGAGATTTTAAATATCTGCTGTGAGTCTAGATAATTCATCACAAGTCTGGTTCTCCAAGCACTGCTTCCCCACCCTGCTCCTCCTCTTCCTTTTCACCACCCACTAAACCAAACCAAACACAGTACTTGTACATAGTAGGTGCTCAGTAAATATTTGCCTACTAAGCTGGATACACACTCTTTTTTGTTGTTGTTGCTGTTAAAAGGGATAATACTAGCAACTAGCCTTGTTGAAAATGACTAAAAGTTATAAGATGTGAAGGCCAGATTAATACTTAAAGTTTCTACTTAATATAATATAAACATTTTGAAATAATTTTGCTTTTCTTTTTAGAGACTTGGCAGAAGTCCAATGCCTTGTGGCACGTGAACCATAAATGTTTAATAAATACTTGGTCACTAGTTTATTACCCACAGATTTCTAAAGCTGGTTTAAATTAGATTGTTCGTGGCTGATAACAGTCTAATATTTACCTTTTCATGTGTATTTTATGAAGGGCATTTCAATTCTTAATTGAAAACAGTAAGCTATAAGGGAATTCCCTCTTTTTCTCATTCTTTCCATAAGTCTCAGAAGAGGATATTTCCTCTCTGGTAATTTGCTTCCCCAGTTAGTCCTTCCTCCCTAGCATCTTTCATTTCTTCTATTCTACTGTTTTCTTTCCCTCAATCTTCTTTCAGTCTCAGGTGTCCTGTCTTAAATATATAACCTGCATTTGCTCTGTGCACCCACACTCTTCTTGGCAGTGGGCTGTCTGTCACTGCCTCCATGCTTCTCAGAGCTTCCTTAATTATTCACCCTCCAGGCCTATCCTCTAGACTCTATGCTTTTCTCTATCTTGAAGCATCTTCTTAGAACATCATCAATGGCATTTCAATCAACTCATGCACAAGTTCTTCCAGTTTTCATTACCCACAATAATTTTGATGAGTTTTATACTGTCACGCTTGCACCTACTAGAAATCTTCTCTTTTAAATACCCATTGATTATGAAAAAAAAAGTACCATTCTTCAGTCTGACTTCAACACCTGATGAATATAAATATAATCTATCCAAGAAGGAAAGAGTTCAAAACCTATGTCGCAGCCCACAGTTCCTGGTGTAGAGGCTGTCGGTCACCTCATTGAGGGGGTGGGGAGAAAGACGGCCCTGGTTAGGCAGCTCTGTATTCTGAGACCTATAGAAAGAAAGAAGTTACTCTAGTCTTGTGCCAGGCAAATTGCTATTGAGTTCTCCCTTTGCTGTTCTGGGTGAAGTTTTCTGTCTCTCTTTGCTCCCTGGTTTCCTACAGATCTTCACTGGGGCAGAAACTTGGTTAGAGTAGTAACTTGTGATTGCTTTACCATAGCCTTGGTCAACATCAACAAGCCCAAGCCTGTTTGCCTGGCAGAGGCTCTCCCTGAACTCTGCACGCCTTGAGAGACTCTTGTGGAGACTATTTCCCCATCGTCCCAGGGAGCTGCCTAGTGCAGCTGGATGGAGGGCACGCGGTGAGGGAAACCAGAAAAGTGCAAAACAGTATTTTCCACACACCCACCCTTGTCTGACTCTGTATGAACCAGGATGAAACTTGATAGGAAACTCACCCTCTGAATCAGTAGTTCTCAACTGGAGATGATCATTCCCTGTCTAGGGTTATTTTTGTCCCATATGAGGCTCCGGGAATGTTACTGGCATCTAGAGAGCAGAGTGACCTGGGGTGCTAGTGAACTTTTTTTTTTTTGTATTTTTCTGAAGTTGGAAATGGGGAAGCAGTCAGACAGACTCCCACATGCGCCTGACCGGGATACACCCCGCATGCCCACCAGGGGGTGATGCTCTGCCCATCTGGGGCATAGCTCTGTTGCAACAAGAGCCACTCTAGCGCCTGAGGCAGAGGCCATAGAGCCATCCTCAGAGCCCGGGCCATCTTTGCTCCAATGGAGCCTCGGCTGCGGGAGTGGAAGAGAAAGACAGAGAGGAAGGAGAGGGGGAGGGGTGGAGAAGCAGATAGGCGTTTCTCCTGTGTGCCTTGGCCAGGAGTCGAACACAGGACTCCTGCATGCCAGGCCAATGCTCTATCACTGAGCCAACCGGCCAGGGCCGCTAGTGAACTTCTTACAATGCCCAACACAGCAAAAAATTATCTGGTTGAAATGTCAATAGTGCCAGGGTTGAGCCTTATGCTCGAGACTCTTCATGTGTTCAAATGAGAATGCTTTCTTTCTAGAATAGGCTGTGTCAACCGGCACCTTCCAGACTCCTGACGCATAACTAAGGGATTACATTACAAATGAATCAGCAGGCACAGAGAGTCTAAGCAGCTCGTCATACCCATTGAGGACACCTTTGAAATGTGATCACATGCCCTGCCTGATTGACTTCTTCCAAGTGTATGTTCTTTTCCATGTCACATAACCTGCGCAGCTAGGTGGCAGACATTCAGTTGTCTGTGACTAAAGGTGAAATCACTTAGGCAATGCAAAAGCCAGCTAGAGAAAGTGCAAGGACAGAGTCTAAGCCGAGTCTCCCCCTGTGAAGGCTGTAATGAGATTAGAGTGGGCAGGGATAAAGCTAGGAGCTGTCTGAAGTGTGGGCAAGTACGTACTCTGGGTGTGAGGACAGAGCCCAGCCGTAGGAAGATGCGAAGACAAGGTCAGCTGGACAGCCACACTGAAGTTCACTCCTAGATAAAGCACAGACAGACAAAGACTCTTGTGAAGTGATAATCGCAGCCAGGAATTATTTTAACCAAGTTCTGCTTTTGAATGTGCTTGGTTTATCATAACCCTGAATATTTAAGCAGCCTGTTTGCCTGACCCCCACAGAAACTTCACCCCAAGCCACTTCTCCCTATCCCTCTTAAATTCCTAATGCTCCTCCTCATAGCAGCCGCTTAGTACACAACCATTGAATTTTAAACTGTTTGGCTAATAAGATACCTCTTTTGTTATTCATATTGGTTCATATTGTTATTATTAATAATACATTATGTCTCCATCAGACTTAGAATGGAAAATGCTGTTTTCTACAATTGTGTAGTTCCTGCTTTAAAAAAATATTAGCTATTTCTGTAGTCTATACTCTCTCCCACTACATTTTAGAAAAGAAGCATCTAAGGTCCAGAGGGAGGAAATTATCCATCCAGTTTAATGTAAAGCCAAGAAAAATATGGTCCTTCTCATTCTTTCTTTTGCTATTATATTTCTTTTCCTGAATGGGATGGATGGATAGATAGATAGATAGATAGATAGATAGATAGATAGATATAGATATATATAAATCAAAATGAAAACAGGGTATACATGAAAAAATAACTTCCTTGCCCACCCCTGACTCAACTCACTAGGTTCCCACTCTAGGACCCACCCCAGCAGTAACCACTGCTACCAGTTTCTTGTGTATCCTTCCAGAAAGTCTATGTACTGACACATGTATACCTATGTGTGAGCATCACCTCCTGACCTGCAGGCTGGTGCTCTTCCCATTCCTCTCTGTGACAACTGTGGCTTCTATTGCTCAAGACGAGCCATGACAAAACAGATGACACATTCAGGCTGTTGAAGGAAAACTCCGTGACTCAGACACAAATTGTTCCATACACCTTTCATCCTCATTACCAGGTAACATTGCCAAGGTCAAGTGATGACATTCTGATTTACCACTAAGCAGACTGGATACAATTCATATTTGAGAATCTGAAATTCAAATACCAAAAAGAAAAAAAAATATTTTCTTAAGGCCTCCGGTTTCGTAATTGAACTTGCTTTTTTGCTTTGTTGAAAATATTGTTTTCCTTTAGTTCAAAAACGCCATCTACCTGAAAGAATAAAAACAGGCCTCCCCCCTTTCCTAATTCCTGATTAATCACCAAATTGTTAAATTTAAGATCCAGTTGTACCACAGTCCTGAAATCTCTACTTAGCATCTCAGAGAACAAGAACCAAGGACCCTACCTCACCATTTGACTGATTAGGTTGAGCCAAACCCAGGCTTTAGGTATGAAATGCAAATTTGACTAACTGTAGCTTTGCCATTTATAAGAACCTGTGTTTGAATAAATCAGGGATACATTTCTCTTGGCTACAGAGAGCTTTTTACATAGTGACTTCAGCCCTCCTAAGGTTTTTGTCCGGGTTGCCTGAAAGTGGACAATTTTCACAAGTTTGCTTTGGCACCCATGGCATGAATTTTTATTGAAAGTCACAGTTGTTTTAGTGGGCACCACAGTCTGCCAGCAGATCTCTGTAGGAGTCTCCCAGCCAATTTCATAAGAACTACGTGCACCTAAAACATGCCAGCGTTGTAAGGAGTGACCTGTCCTCCAACTCTTTGCACAAAGTCACTGACTCATGTGCACTTTTGATCTATTCTAAGGACACACTATTGAGTGTTTCTGCAACATTTTTGAAATCAAATAGCCATCTCTATAATGAAGACTCTTCTGCTTCTTCTATGCAAAGATTCTTTTTTCTCTAGAGTTATATCCAATTTATTCCATCACATCAAACAGGAGAGGCAACTCAAGAGAGATAGGTTCATTGGGGACATACCTTTTCCATGGAATAATTAAACAAAATAAAGATTCGGTTGAGAAGAGATGGGAATGTTGTCTAAAACCCATTGTTTCAAATAAGTGTGCAGAGGTATTTTGAGACCAAAAAAAGAAAAAAGAAAAAAGAAAGGACATCTGTTATGATAAGGCCGAAAATGAAATGAAAGAAGCATTGCTTAGAGAGTCACTTAAAACAGAGTCAGGAGGCCATTGAGAAACTTTGCACGTCTCTCATCCCAGATTTTGGAACTAGGGTTAAGTTGCCAACCTGTTACTAAATTCACTTTAAGGCAGAATAACAGACATTCTGGATCCCTGATTGCTATATGGACATATGTGGACTTTTTTCCTCCTCATCATTATGATCAGACCATCTGCATCTTCACCTTGAAAGGGACCAATTTTGACAACCAGCATCCTCCGTTTATATAATAGACCCAACCAATACCAATCTATCTAGCCATCATCCTTCATTTGCAGAGGACTTCAATGAGAACAACTCCTATGGTTTTTCCTTTTATACACCCTGCCTCTCTTTGTTCCCTTTGCAGCACAATTCAAGCTGCTACCTGAATCCATGTCCCAGATGGCAATCCCTCCTTGGCTCAAACTCTTTTTATTCTTTATTACAGCCGAAACTTTTTCTTGTTGTTGTTAATGGTTATTTTTATGTTTCCACACATAAATCATCACATAATCACCAGAAAGTCAAACCAAAATGGGCTTAAATTTGAGTTTACAAGGTCTCTGCTCCAAGATTGAGAAGTCCCCCACATTTTTCCTTTACTTTATTAATTTTTTATATGCCGTTTTATCATTGTGTTTTGTTCCTTTGCATGATTGGTAAGCTCTTTAGAATTCTACCTTATGAAACACTTCAGAAAGCTTAGCTTATTAATGGTTCAATATTGAAACAACACAATTCTCATTTTAAAAATCAGGCTACAATCTCCTAAAGCAAGTTATTTCATATTTATAAACAACCTTCTTAGTACATTTTTATTTAAAAATAAAACTAATGCATAGAAGAGAGAAAAAAATAAGTATATGAAAATAGATTTTATTGGTTGCTCTAGTGAAAAAAAATTTTTTATATCAACTAAAAAAAAACCTTGTTATTTTACAATTTTCACCTTCCTTTCAATTATACTAGCTTTAATGTTTTTCCTTTGAATTTCCCTGGGTTAGACAGTGCTCTTAAACCTCAAGATTGTAAAAACAAGAAACCTTTCCAAAATCACATGGGTAAAATTTCAACCTGCTGTTAAAAATACCACTGATGAGGCCAGCGCTCCACTCCCTGGGCAGGTTTCATAGGCTACAGGAACTTGGAGAGCCAGTGGGGAGCAGGAGCTACAGGGAGCGTGACGTGCTGGGCCATCTGTCCTGGGAGAAACACTGGCAGAACCTGGGAGCTGTCCCATCAAGAGCCATTCCCTACCTCATTTGTCCTGTCCTGTTTCCCACTAAAGAAGCCAAACCAAGAAATGTTCATTTCCAATCCTTCCTTCTACTTGGGGATAACTGAGTTTTATCCAGGTCTGGCTAAAAAGATACAAGAAAAAGTCTGTTAGAGCAGTGCTTCTCAATCTTCCCTGTGTATTCAAGTCACCTGGGGATCTGGTTAAAATGTGGAAACTGAATCAGTAATCATGGCGGGGCTTGAAATATTACATTTTAATAAGTTTCCAGGTGATGAACAAAGTGGGATGAGCACTGTAATTTTAATAGCAAGGTATTAGAGGGCATCTGGCAATAGTCTTTGTCCTTGATTTGGACAGAAGTGTGCAAGGAAAAAGCTGCTTCCTGTTCTTTCCTCCAGCTTCCTGCTTTAGAACAGGACTGAAGAAGGATGTGAGTGTGGGATACATTAGCCATCTTGTATCAAGGAGGCATGGAAGCCAACATGCTGAGAAAAGCTGAGTAGAAAAATAGAAAGTGTCCAGATATTTAATGACATCATTATGCTACTGAAGTTAACTAATCTTGGGATCTCCTACCTCTAGGCTTTTTATTTTAATGGTATAATAAATATCATTATGTCTTAAGTCACCATTTGTCATGTTTTCTATTGCATGCAACCCAACAGTTTCTATTTATTACATGAGCTAAGGTGATCCATTCAGGACTGGGCTTATAACTAATCTGCCTAGAGGCAGATCCCATCTCTCATAGCCCATGGCCCACAGAGAATCACTGGGTCTAGGCAATGGTAATTCTATGGTTGCAAGGAATACGGAACACTCAGTCATGTGTTGCTGAAAAAAAATTACTCTTAAGAATGTAACAATTTATGCATGGGTTCATATAGTTCTTAGTTTTTCTGATTTACTTATTTCAGGGCGAGGAAGGAGAGGGAGGGAGTGGGGGGAGGGTAGAGGCACAAAGAAAACCAGATAGAAGGTGACAGAGGACGATTTGACTTTGAGTGAGGGGTATGCAGCATAATCAAAGGTCAAAATAATCTGGAGATGTTTTCTCAGAACATATGTACCCTGATTTATCAATGTCACTGCATTAAAATTAATAAAAATAAGATTAAAAAAATAAATAAAATTATTTAATTATGGTTTTAAAATATATTAACTATAATAGTTATAGTTATTAATTATTAACTTGTCATTAAACACATGAGTAAATGTAACAGTTACTTTGATCTCGACAATAAATATTTTAGATTAAAAAAAAAAGAATGTAACAATTTGGTTTTTAGCCATTGGCACAAAAAATGAAGAGAGGAAAGAAAAGATGCTAAAGAGTTTCTTCTAGTGTCTTGTTCTAATGTGACTATTCTGAGGAATGAGAGAATAAGTTGTTTCCCATGATTGGGGTCATAAAGTAAAGTTAGCTGTTGAAAGTCATTGGCATTCAAAAGCATTTTTTGATGTTCAATACTGAGGACATGATTACAGAATTAGAGTAAATTAACTAATGTGTATTATTTTGGAAAACTCTCACATTTGCTTCTCCAAATAGTGAATAAATACTGGTTGTGGAACTTTGTCAACAATGCCTTTTTAATTTCTTTGCTTTGCCTTAAGTATCTTTTACACACAAATACTCGGATCTTCCCAATTTTGCTTAAATCTTTGGTAGCTTTCTTTTTATGGTCTCAATTTTCACTCATTCATCAGATGGCTTACGAGGGTTGTAGCTTTAACAACAGTGATTTAAAAAAAATCCCCAAATATTGCCCTTTAGAAACAACTGCAGGTGTTTAGTTTCTAGTGTGATATAACTTTCTCCCCTTTCTAATGATATGCTTTTCCCCAGTAGAATATACCTTTGTAAAGAAATCCTACAGTGGCTCCACATTATAACTATCCTCTATTTCACTCAATTCAACTCTATTTAGTTCAGTACCTTCTTACACTAATTCACGACATTCTTGCCAATATAATCAAAGAATCTTGACAAGCTCCCAAAGTAATTGTAGGTGAATACCCAGTTTGGGCTTAACCAATGGTCACCCTAATTTTCTGACAAGTTTGGTGAATAGATAGACTGGGTCTGAAGCAACACCTACCAGTGACATCATCTCAATGGGAGAAGGAAGCTTTTAGATTCATGGGTTTCCTTGGAGTACTCAGAGCCTGGAAGTGGGTGAGGATGATTCTGAGAACACCACCCTGACTGTCTGTCACTCTGCTTTAGCCACCATGATCTCATATTTTTACTCAGAGACGAAGAGGACTGTAAAATATTGAATAAAAACTAATATAAATGAGATTCTTGAGAGTCCATGGCATTGGTATGTTGATGCTAGAAGTTTCCATGATAATGTGAGAGGAAATTTGTATGAACTGCAACAGTCAAAGCTTTGGTATCAGGGCCATTGACCATAGCATTGTATTTTGGCTAAGTAATTGCAGCGTTGTAACAGAAACACCTCTGATGTGCACTGTTAAAATTGCTGCTTCTGCAAAAATTAATGAATGGGACTACATCAGACTAAGAAGTTTTTGCTCAGCAAGAGAAACTGATAACAAAATAAACAGAAAGCCAACTAAATGGGAAATGATTTTTTCAAACGACAGCTCAGATAAGGGCCTAATATCCAAAATATACAAAGAACTCATAAAACTCAACAACAAACAAACAAACAATCCAATAAAAAAATGGGAAGAGGATATGAATAGACACTTCTCCCAGGAAGAAATACAAATGGCCAACAGATATATGAAAAGATGCTCATCTTCTTTAGCTATTAGAGAAATGCAAATCAAAACGGCAATGAGATACCACCTCACACCTGTTCGATTAGCTGTTATTAGCAAGTCAGGTAACAGCAAATGTTGGAGAGGCTGTGGAGAAAAAGGAACCCTCATACACTGTTGGTGGGAATGTAAAGTAGTACAACCATTATGGAAGAAAGTATGGTGGTTCCTCAAAAAACTGAAAACAGAACTACCTTATGACCCAGCAATCCCTCTACTGGGATTGCTCAGAAACATTGATACGTAAAGACACATGCAGCCCCATGTTTATTGCAGCATTGTTCACAGTGGCCAGGACATGGAAACAACCAAAAAGCCCATCAATAGATGACTGGATAAAGAAGATGTGGCACATATACACTATGGAATACTACTCAGCCATAAGAAATGATGACATCGGAACATTTACAGCAAAATGGTGGGATCTTGATAACATGATACGAAGCGAAATAAGTAAATCAGAAAAAAACAGGAACTGTATTATTCCATACGTAGGTGGGACATAATAGTGAAACTAAGAGACATTTATAAGAGTGTGGTGGTTACGGGGGGGAGGGGGGAATGGGAGAGGGATAGGGGGTGGGGAGGGGCACAAAGAAAACAAGATAGAAGGTGACAGAGGACAATCTGACTTTGGGTGGTGGGTATGCAACATAATTGAACGACAAGATAACCTGGACTTGTTATCTTTGAATATATGTATCCTGATTTATTGATGTCACCCCATTAAAAAAATAAAATTATATAAAAAAAAAAAATTGCTGCTTCTTTGGTCATTACCATTGCCATAATAATTTGGAGCAAAAGAGATCACAATGCAGTCAGTCAAATGATTTGGCTTTGGAGCACAGCAAGAGTTGCCTGAGAGCTTCCACGACTACTTTGGAAGAATTTGAGGGTTTCTGGCTTTTCCTCAAAGTAGGTGGAGTGTAGCCAGAGGAATACTAATTTGCAATTATCTATTTTCCTCCTAGCTGTGCTTATTATGAGAATTTATTCTTCATTCAATAGTTTTCACAATTCTACATTTCCTAATGAGGATTGAATGAGTATCATGCAAAGCCAGCCCATTTGTTCCCATCTTTTGCTGGCATCACTTTTGTTCCCACTCCATTGGCCAAAGCAAGTCGCAGCTTAAAAGGGAGGTAGGAAATGAAAATTATTACCATATGCCCAGAAGGAGGAGAATTAGAATATTTATGATAGTCAAATGACTGTCACTGTACTTAAACAATGAAAAGCAAATAACATTATGATTGAAACTAAATTACTCCATGAAATTTTGGTTCCAACACTGTATTAATCACTACCTTGGCCACTTAGTGCAACTATTCATGATTCCCTAAGACATGGAGTGTATCTACTAAGGCATGGCCTAATAGCCAAAGAATATGAAGAAAATCACAAATCTGCTGGTGTACATTACATTGAAAAATTGGCCATGCAGTAAAAAAAAAAAATAGTCACACACTTATGTTTAAAAGAAGTTACATTTCAACAGTATGTTCTCCTTCCATCTAGAATGGCTATTGTGAACAGAGCTAGGACTAGGAAAATAGGTGAATACAATATGACTTGGAAGCATTTCCTCATCTTTTCAGGGTAAGACTATCTTTCCATTCTTCACCATTGCTTTCCAAGTCTTCTACAAGTCTAATATCCACATGTAAACTTTACTTGTCTAGGAGAAACGCGTCTTAGGGACTCTTTCTATCTCAGAGTTCACAATCAAAATTTAACAGTATTAAGATACATTCTTTAAGGACACAGCTCTGTGCTAACCAATATAAAAAAATAACTTTTTATAAAGTGTTCATGGCTGCAAGGAACAGAATTATGTAATCCTTTCCACTAGTAAATTTACAAATTAACAAGTCTTTCAATACCTTACGCCAAAACAAAGAAAAACAATAGGAATTTCAGTCTTCAGGGAAAGAATTATGGGAGATCTCTTTGAACAGAGCTTCCTTTGGGGATTTCCCTCAAATCACTCCATAAACTTTCAAATGACAGTTATAAACATAACTAATATCTTTTTTATTCTCTTACTATTAAAATAACCTAAATGATACCATCTGATGCTGGCAAGGATGCAATGTAACTGGTCCTCTAATACACAACTTGGTGTTAGAATAGGAATAGTTTTATTGGAAAGAAAGCTTGGATTATCAACTCAGATAAATCAAGGACTAAATCTTATTGTTGATGAACATTCAGCAAAATGCAAAAGAAACACTCAAATATTCTTACATGTGATCCTGTCTCCAGGCACACTGCTTTCTTTTTTAGTTTTTTGTCCCCCACATGTGCTCCCTTGCTTCGTGGTCTTTCGCGTGACATTAGCAGTGCCTGAAGGTCCCTTACCCTCCTTTCCTAGCCCACCCTGCTTCTTTGCTATTTCCTTATTCATTAGGCTTTGAAAAATATATTACTTTCTGTGGAAGTCCTACAAGGCTCTGGAATTAAGGGATTGAGCCCCATCTTTGTGTTTTTATAGAAATTCCCACATTCATAGTGCTGGTCACTTTTGTTAACTGGTCTGCACGACCCATCATAAGAAAAGCTTCATCAAGACAAGGGTGATGCTTCCCTTGGCCATTGTGTTCTTTGTATGTGAGGAATAGCACTTGATATAGCGTTCACAAAGCATATTTTGAGTAAATTAATTAATATATTTAATATTATAGAAATTTGTCTCTTCCTAACTTACTAATTGGTTGCAACTTTGCCAGATGTTAGGGCTAAAAATTTAATTATCTCAGTAAAGCATATAATAATTAAATAAAAACAGATATATTCCATTAGACATTGATTAGCCAGATTCATAATTACCTATAAACAGATAAATAATCCCACTACTGGGTTAAATAAAACATGTAAAAAACTATAAGCAAAAAGATGCTCGTAGGAGTATTGTTTGTCAAAGTTAAATGTCAAGAGGTATTCCAAATGTTCATCAAGGGGGTGTTATTTAAATAAATTATAGTATGATATTATATTCAGAAGTACTCATTAAAATATTATAAAAAAAGAGGGTTGAGGAGACAATGTCACAGCATGAGACAAGCTTACAACAAAATGTTAACTGATCACAAAATAAGACACTAAATAGTATGGACATCATCATTCTAACCATGTGGAAACAAGCATCTGAAAATAAATTAATGGTTGCATTAGAGTGGTGGATTGTGGGTTATTTTCTCTTTTAGTCCATATTTTAATTCATGTGATTATGCCACTTTTTAAACTGAACTATATTATAAAGATATTTATGACTTTAAAAGCCAATCAATCCAGTATGGGTGACAAAATACGTAAAAGTTTGACCACTAGCTATGATTGAAAACTTAAAAGATAAAATGCTAAAACTAGAAACTACTAGTGTCCAAACAAAAGCAGAGATTTTACTCAGAGTGCTGAATTAACAGGAAGTAAATTGCTAGTCCAAAAACAAACATCTCTTTTGCGAACTCTTTTTACCTAACAGAATGAAGACAGCTGCACGGCTTCCCAAGCGGGAGGAAGGCACACCTGGAAGGCGGCGTGCTAATCACAACAGGAAGCTCTCCAGCCTGTAGCGCTCTCCTCCGACTTTGTAAACAGAAATGCTCGATTTTATGTGAAACACCTGAATGATTGGTTGCCAACTGCAGAAGAAACGTAAAGGTAGAACAAGCACATGGCTAAAAAGGGGAATGTTTCAGAAAGGAAATATGTCAGGCCTTGGCTTAAAAGTAAACAGTTTTCTTTTTTGTGAGGGAGTGTTCACAGCATCTATTAAATGCACACTCAATCAGAAAAAAACAAAATCCATCTGTTTAAGATTAACTTTTGTAATAAACATTTCAAAGGAAGGAATGTAGAAGGCAAATATATATTGTAAAACAAAATATACACTCTTGGGATAAAGTAATACTTCTTTTAAAAGTATCACAGTGCTCTCGAGTTTATACTTCAGAGCACAAGAAGTAACAATTAGATGCACGGACTACGATCCTATTGTATAGAAAGCCAAACTTCCTTAGAGGCAACTGACAAAAGAAAAAAAATACATACATATACACTTTATACATGCATATATAAACCTTTCTGACACTGGTAGCAAAGAGCAGACAGAGATAAAATAAAGCTAAGAGGAAGTTTCCAAAATCAATCCTCGTTCGCAATCGAGGAATTTTCACCTTAAATTATCTTTTGCTCTTTTTAACTTAAGCCTTTTCTTTTCTTTAAGTTTTTTTTTTAATTTATTCATTTTAGAGAAGAGAGTGAGAGAGAGAGAAAGAGAGAAAAGGGGGGGAGGAGCAGAAAGCATCAACTCCCATATGTGCCTTGATCACACAAGTGCAGGATTTTAAACCGGTGACCTCAGAGTTTCAGGTTGACGTTTTATCCACTGCGCCACCACAGGTCAGGCAACTTAAACCTTTTCTGAGCTGGATAAATAGAGAAGAATGTACACACACACACACACAAACACGCACACATACACTATATGTGTGTGTATGTGTACACTCACAAATACATATTAAACTATAAATACATATTAAACTATACATATTAAACTGTAAATTAGAAACAAAAATTGTATATTTTAAAACCATGATTTAGATATATTAAATTGGTTACGCTAAGAAGTTACTTGTCAGGTACTTCAACACAGAATCATGGTTTACTAATTTGTACTTGGACAATAGCATTAAATGAATGTATAAGCATATGTTTAAAAGACTATTTGAAAGAGCAAGGCTGGGCAATAGAATAATAAAGGCTAAATTGAAAATGGTTTTTTTCTACCTTTAAAATTTTTTTATGGCTAAGTTTTATGCACATGGACACGGACCATATTCGATATTTAGTAAGTGGAAAGAAAAAAAACTATTTCTGGTTTTTATGTTCCTGTTTTTTTTGTATTTCTTTTTTAACTATTCCTGTTTTTATATATCTGTGTTGAGAAATACTCTTTAGTGTCTGTTCAGCTTGGAAAAAGTGGTCTTTTTCCTAGTCAGTGTCGGATGGTTTGGAGCAGTGCTATCCAATATAACAATTACTAGCCACATGTAGTTATTGAATGTAAATAAAAATTAATTAAAATTAAGTGTGACATTTAATTCATTTCAAGTGCTCACTAGCCACATGTGGCTACCATATTGTACAGTGCCCGTTATAGAACATTTCCACCATCGCAGAAAGTTCTGTTGGATAACACCAGTCTGGGGTGAGTTTGAGAGAGGAACTACTCTACAGGAGTCTTGAACTGGGGGGCCAGTAAAGCTTTAAAGAAAGGGCAAGGAGGCCTGAATGAGGGTGTGGGAGCTGCAGTGTGGGGGAGGCTTGGGTTTTGAGAAAAGAGGTCCTGTTGGTTAGAGAATTTTCTGGAGTATTTTTTCAAACACGAATACCTAATATTCAGTGTGAAGTACTCCACCCCATCCCACTCATAGCCTTTGTTCCAAATAGGAAATTCTCCACACATAACCCTGGGTGTGTGGTATTTAGGGGAGTGTGAGTCAGCGTCCCATACTGTAGGTGGGTTGAAGAGTAGAGATAAGAAATTCAATAGAATTTAA
This sequence comes from Saccopteryx leptura, assembly GCF_036850995.1. Classification (NCBI taxonomy): domain Eukaryota; kingdom Metazoa; phylum Chordata; class Mammalia; order Chiroptera; family Emballonuridae; genus Saccopteryx; species Saccopteryx leptura. The sequence goes on along the minus strand of NC_089506.1, from coordinate 180,171,229 downwards.
GGACAGAGGTAACCAAGGAAAAAAAAAGACACCTTCCCATAACTCCAAACTATCCCACTGTAAAAATCCTCAAGAGGATTGAACTTTTATTCAAACTCATCCAAGGACAGGTGACGATGCCAAATGAATTACTTCAATTCTTCAATTAACAGAGGTTCCGCGTGTGTGAAGAAAATTATGAATTATTATTCCTTTGTCTATATTTCCTGAGAGATAATAACATTTTCTTAGGGACAAAGAAGGGTAAAGAATTCGAATGCATTCTTCTCCATGTATCCAGAGCAGAAAAGATGTCAGTTTAAAGGAGCTACAGATAATTTTTGAGGTGGATGGTCCTTGAGTGCTGATGAGAGATTGAGTTAGGAAATTTCTTAGTGTTATCTCTCTCTGTTCTTTGCTACCAGTTTCAGAAACCCTAAGAAGAGAAAAGGCCTCCTGCAGAGCCTACTTTTTGAGGTAGACATTCCTACTCAGAAACAAGATAAGGCTCCTGCTAGGAGATTTCTGAGGATACCAGAAAGGCCTCTAGCACCTTGGGTTGGGACAAGAATGACTGACTGTTCTTTTGTTTTTCAAAATCCAGTAACATCCACCATGTTAAACAGGAATTTAATGTTTATTTGTGGATTTTTAAAAAAGCCTTTTGGTCAGCCCTGCAAATAATACAGACTTCCAAAATTAAAGGAATACCAAAATAACTATGGCATTTCCTCACTTGAGTATAATGGTTTCTTCAGAGCAGATTTGCTGCATAAACACTGAACATTTTCTTTCCCTCCAGGAACATCTGCGAGCAAGTTCACCGCTTGGGAAAATGAAGGACTAATAACTACGTCCAGACATGGGTGGGCACAGGTGCTTCCACACAGTTCCACAAACACGTCCCAGTTCCGACAAGTGGCCTATTTCTGACTGAGTCCTTCAGACTTCAGTCACACTGTGTGTTTGGCCTGGGAAAAGTGCAACCCACTGGCAGAGCTGTCAACATCACCATCTAAAGGGACTGACTTTTTACTGGCAAAGTGCATTCCTTGAACATATTGACTCTGCGAACACAGAACACCAGCCCAACAATTTATTAAAAGCAATTGTGTGTTTCCTAGGTCTAGCCAAACATTTGGTGCGTGTTATACAACCCTGCAAGACCAAACTTCAGTTTTACTTCTTTGAAGAAAAGCTTCCCCAGCTAGCTCAGATGATGGTGAACCTCTGATCTCCCATGGCAACCGCGGTCTGGAATGTTATCTGCATATTTCACTATGTACTGCCTTCTGAGAGGTACCTCTTCCATTTGTAATAAACAGTTATTTAAGAGTTTTATTTTGTTTTTAATTTCTCATTTAAAATGTTTGCTTTTTACCTTTAGCTATGGTTCATGCTCTTTGATGGCAAAGATTGCCTTTTCTATCAGTTTGCCTAATAATACTTAATATGATCGATTATATCTAATAGGCCTTACTATGTTTTTGTTGATTTGAAAATACAACAGAAAAGGAAAATGCAGGAGTAAAGAGGAAAAACGGAGAAGAAACTCGTGGTCAGACAGTAGTGTGGTCATTGCTGGGGGAGACGGTTGTGAGGAGGTCAAGGAGAATATAGGGAGATAAATGGTGATGGATGGGGACTTGAAAATGAAAAGAAAATACAATTTTTAAATTGAAATTTGAAATAAGCATGCACTCCCAGCCCCTTATGAAATCATTTTGGGTAGCAAGATGACATTTGTCTAGCATTCTTGTAGTATGAGAGGAAAGGAAATTAATCTCATTTTTTTAAAATTGGGGTTTGTTGGGTATGTGAGGAAGGAAGGCAGAACAGACAATATATGCATCAGAAGTTCCAGAATAAGCTTTCAATGCACTAGTTAAAGGAAGACTATTAAAACAGTCAAGTACTTGCATGCATAATGACCAGTGTCAAGCTAAAAATCAGACCCTCTTCTCTGCTTCCTAACATCCATTGTTCGAGGCCGATTATTTTTTAATAGTAATGTTCTGGTCATAGACATATAGTATTTTGGCTTCCCTATAAGTGGCATTTTGTACATAGTTTTAAAAATGAAAATTATGACATATGGCTCATATAAACATTTAGAAATTTACTAAATTTTATGAGGTGACTCGTTTATTAGATACATCAGCTAAAATCTGTTTAACGTTTAGTACGTATGGTTTGCAAAATTGATGTTAGCAAATGACCTCTTCTTTAAAAGATTTTTTACTTGGAAGAATAGAACCTAGAGAGAAGTGAACACAACCTATGCTTGAATACTCTAAAGAATAATCTGAGGAATTAGAATTATTTGGCCTAACAGCAAGTTATAAGAAGGAATTAGCTGTTTCTAGCCTTATCAACAGCATAATGGGAAATGCATAAATAAAATGTTTTTGATATCTGAATAGTAATAAGGGATCTATCTTTATCTTTACAATGAACAGCTTGGGGGATTTTAGTAAACCAGAGCCAAGAGACCAGTTTTATTATAACGATGCATCAAACATGTATATAACATGTGAAACCAATACATGCTCAAGCTAGTGAACAAGTTCATCACCTCTGAATGTTTCCTTGTGCCCCTTTGTGGTCCAGCCTCCTATCCACTTATCTGAACCTACCGTCCCCAAACACTAATAACCTTCTGATGAATATATTAGTCTACATTTTCTAGAATTTTATATAAATGGAACCATACAGTACCTACTCTCTTTTGTTTGGTTTCTGTCACTCAACATCATGAATTTGAGACTCACCTGTGTTGGTGTGTTCATCGATAGTTCAGTTCTTTTATTGCCGAGTAGTGTTCCATTGTATGGATACACCAAATTTTGGTAATCCAGTCACCTGTTGATAGATATCTGGGCTGATTCCAGTTTCTGTTCATTACAAATAAAGCTACTATGAACATTTGTCTGTAAGTCTTTGTATCAACATATGATTCCCTTTCTCTTGAGTAAATGCCAACAAGTAGAATAGCTGGATTATAAGGTAGGGCTGTATTTAACTTCTAAATTGCTTTCCAAAGTAGTTATATCATTCTATATTGCCAATAGAAATATGTAAAAGTTCAAGTTCTTCCACATTGTTGCCAACACATGATTAGTCCTTTGACTATAGCCACACTAACAGGTACGTAGTAGTATCTCATTATGGTTTTTCTTGAATTTCCCTAATGACTAATGATTTTTAACATCTGTTTAGGTGCTCATTTGCTATTCACAGATTTTTTTGGTGGAGAGTCTGCTAAAACAGTGTTTTTCAATCACTGGTCCACGGGCCAGTCTGCCAGAAATTTCGTGCCAGTCTGTGAAAGAGTTAACCACCATGATGTTGTATGAAGGTTTTAGACTCAATGATCTTAGTTGAATTCACTTATGCTCAGAGTGATCTCTGCCTTAGCGGTCTTCAAAATAATTCTGTGTTCATTGTTCACCAAGTATAAAAAGATTGAAAACCACTGTGCTAAAACTTTATCCAATAAAAATTTTGATCACTTATCAATCATTGAATTTGAAAGTTCCTCATACCTTTTAGATACAAGTCCTTTATCAAATATATTATTTATAAATATTTTCCCCAATCTCTGACCTGTCTTAATTATCTTAAAAGGGTCTTTTGAAAAGCAGAAGTATTCAGTCTTGATGGAGTCCAATTTATCAATTTTATTGTTCTGTTTTTGGTATTATATCCAAGATATATTTGCTTAAATAAGATCAAAGAATTTTTCTTCGTGTTTTCTTCTGGAAATCTTATAGTTCTAGATTTTACATTTGAGTTCATTTTGTATGTGGTATGAAATTTGGATTGAAATTTATTTCTTTGCACATGGATAGCCAGTTTTTCTAGCACCATCTGTTGAAAAGAACATCCTTTTTTCATTGAATTGCCTTTGCATTTTGTTCAAAATCAATTGACCATATACATGTAGGTCTGTTTCTTTACTTTCTGTTTTGTTACATTAATCAATTTGTCAATTTTAAACCAATACAATATGGCCTTATTTTCATAATTGCTGTGACTATTTTTACTTTTTAAATTTTAATATGAATTTTAGAATCTGTTTGTCAATTTCTACAAAACAGCTTGTTTGGATTTTTTTTTTTTTTATGATTGAGTGGAACCTATATATCAGTTGGGGAGAATTAACATCTTAACAATACCTTAACATCTTCTGACCTATGAATAAGGAATGTCTCTCCATCAATTTAGATCTTCTTTAATTTCTCTTAACACTGTTTTATATTCCCAGTGTACAAGACTTGGATATCTGTCATTCATATTATTTTATATTATTTAAGAACACTATTTAAAATGATATTGTTTTGTACTTTTGAATACTGATTGTTGCTGGGATACAGAAATACAATAGATTTCTGTATATTAATTCAGTATCCTGTGGCCGTGTTAAACTCACTCACTAGTTTATGAAATTTTGTAGATTCCAATAGATTTTATACAAAGATAATCATGAGAATAAAGTTTTATTTCTTCCTTTCAAAGCTAGATACCTTTATTTTTTTTGTCTTGTTGAAGTGGTATAATTCCTCTAGCATAATTGTGAATAGACATAGTGAGAATGTCTTATTTTTGATCTTTGGGGAAATATTTCACCATTAAGACATTAGCTGTATTTATTTATTTATTTATTTCATACCCTTCCTCAGGTTGAAGAAGTTTCCTTTTATACTTGGTCTACTGAAAGTTTTAGGGTTTTTTTTTTTGTTTTGTTTTGTTTTGTTTTAATTCAGAAATGGATGTTGAATTTTACAAATTCTTTTTCTTTATTGAGATTATTATATATTATTTATTTTCTTTGATGTCATTTATTTTTGTTTTACCAGTTCTCTGCCTTCTTTAGAATTAAGTATTTTTATGCTTCCAATTTTAACCTCCATTTGTAACTTTTTGTTTATTTATGTTAGTTGTTTCAGGTTGATAGTATACATCTTTTACTTACTATGGTCTACTGTTCAGTGATATTATACTACTTCATATACAGCTTAATAACTTTCCAATAAAATATTTGTTTTTCTCTGTGGTCTTTATACTACAGTTTTCATACATTTTTCTTTCATATTAATTATATGTTTAAATAATCATTATCTTTAATAAAATTTAAATAATAAAAAACCCCTAAATATGTGCTCATACATATTTTCACCTTTTCTGATGTCCTTCTTTTGTGTGTGTGCATATTTCCACTGCTAGTATTTTTTTTTCCTAAGGGACTTCCTTTAAAATTTTATAGCATGGGCCCTGGCTGGTTGGCTCAGCGGTAGAGCGTCAGCCTGGAGTGTGGGGGACCTGGGTTCAATTCCCGGCCAGGGCACATAGGAGAAGTGCCCATTTGCTTCTCCACCCTCCCCTTCCTCTCTGATTCTCTCTTCCCCTCCCGCAGCCAAGGCTCCATTAGAGCAAAGATGGCCCGGGCGCTGGGGATGGCTCCTTGGCCTCTGCCCCAGGCGCTAGAGTGGCTCTGGTCGCGGCAGAGCGACCCCCGGAAGGGGCAGAGCGTCGCCCCCTGGTGGGCGTGCCGGGTGGATCCCGGTCGGGCGCATGCGGGAGTCTGTCTGTCTCTCCTGTTTCCAGCTTCAGAAAAATAGAAAAAAAAAAAAAAGAAAAGAAAAAAAGATTTATAGCATGTTGATCTGTTGGTGATGAATTCTTCTAGCTTTTGTATGTCTTAGAAAGTCTTTATTCTGCCTTCACTTTTTTGGGAAAACTATTTAAACTAGGTATAGAATTCTAAGTTGACAGATTTTTTTTTTACAGTATTTTAAAGATGTTTCATTGTCTTCTCGCTTGCATTGTTTCATTAAGAAATCTTATATAATTCTTACTTTTGTTCTTTTGTAGGTAAGTTGTTTTCTTTATTTCCTTTGGTTCTTAAAAATATTTTTTATCATAGGTTTTATAGAATTAGGTTATGATTACAATTAGGTTTTCATCAGAATTTTTGTGGATTACTTTGTTGAGTTTCTTAGACCTATTGATTTATTTATAATTTTAATTAAAGCATCATTTCTTTAAATATTCTTTTCCTGTTTTCCCTCTTCCATTAAAGACTCTAATCATGCATATATTAGGTTGGTTAACAAACAAAAATAAAGTAATAATTTAAAAATAGAAATAAAAATAAAAAAGAAAACAAAAAACAACAAAAAAGAGGAAAAAAGGCTAATTGAAGTTTGTCATAGCCATTTCATGCTCACTTTATATATAACTTTTCCCCTCTGTTTTATTTTGGATTGTTTTTATTGCTATGTCTTCAACTTCACTAATTTTTTTCTTCTGTACTCCTTTTGGCTCCATCTCTAAAAAGCTGTGATAAGTCATTATTAAGTATCCCAGCAGGATGCATCAAGTGTTTTTTAATCAGAGTAGAGCCTCTATAATATGAAGAAAACTTTCTTGATTGTGTTGATCACCTTTCAGAGCAAAATTTCTGTGTTATTATCCAAATAATCATATATCCTAATTTGACTGTGACGTTCCTGTTAATGCCCATTGTTTTTAGCTCATTTTTTAAACATGATTTTAAAAATTTTTTAGATTTTATTTATTGATTTTTAGAGAGAGAACAAGGGAGAGAGAGAAAGGAGGGGGGCAGAAATGGGAAGCATTAACTTGTAATAGTTGCTTCATGTATATGCCTTGGCCAGGCAAGCCCAGGGTTTTGAACTGGTGACCTCCGTGTTCCAGGTTGATGCTTTATGCACTGCAACACCACAGGCTAGGCTGAGCTCATTATTAATATACTATCTTTCACTCTTAAAAATCTCCCAGTTTAAAAATAAAGTATATAGTCACCTTCACTATTATTCTAAGGAAATCCCAGTCCCTTTACTTTCATTTATTAGTAAACCTCTCAGTAATAGGAAATATGTAAGCAGAAGTTCTTCATCATCCTGTCTGCTTCCTTTTGTGTGTGTAGTTGAGAGCAAGCTGGCTTTCCAGTGCTTCTGTCAATTTCTCTTTGGAAAAGAGCCAATGAAAGGGCTGTCATATTAAATAAGGAAACTGCCCTCTGTGATACTGTGTTCTTTATGTCTGTACAGGAAGTCCCAGGGTGACAAATGAGATAGGTTCTGTAGATTTGAAAATGTTTAAGTGTTTATATGCACAGAAAGGTAAAAATAGATACAATGTTAAATATTGTACAATGCTAAAAATAGCAACATCTGTCTAAATTGCATTTAATAGGCAAATGTACCTGTTCCAACTTATGTACAAATTCAACTTAAGAACAAACCTGTAGAACCTATCTTGTAACCTGGGGACTGCCTGTACTTTAATGGGCAAAGGAGACCCAGAAAATGTTATTAAAGTTGCTTTGTGTTTGATCCGTGGGAGAGATGCATGGGGTGGGCAAGGGGCACACTGAAATTCAAGGGTCCTGTCCTCCTGTTTCCCAGTGTTAGAACTAGAGGCTGTGTGAGTGCTATCTCTTTCAGAAGCCACCAGCTGTGAAAGACATTGACTAGATCCTGCCTTTTCGTGTTTTTATTACTTTCTTTTTATATATTTTTTTAGTTTCCCAGGGACCTTTTATTGCTATCCTTGCATCAGAGCAAGAAATGACTTTGGGTAGGTGCATCCCAATTGAAACAACAGGACTTGCAGGAGGCAGAGGGGGACAGTTCTCCTGGGAAGAATACATCTAATGAGAATTGAAGAAATACTACTTAATGTGCTTTTCTTCACAATAACCCAGTTTCCTCCTCCACTGTCACCTTTCAGCAAATAACACTAGCCGTAGGGTTTCACTGTCCCAGGGCACAAGTAGTAGGTAGATATTCCCTAGATTAAAAATGCCATTGCTGCGATTTGAGTCTAAAAGCAGACCGTTTTGATCCTTTGTGAAATAATAGCACCAAAATCCAGACCTTGTTGAAACAGAGTTTTAAAAAATAAATCTAAACTTCCCTTTATGTAATCAAGAACAAAACATGAGGGTGTGAACCAGTGGTGGGATTCAGCCGGTTCTCTCCGGTTTGGCAGAATCGATACCTAAATTTTTGTTGAGCTTGGCAAACTGGGTGTTAAAATGGCACTTGTAATCAGGGTTCTCTCTAAGGTGGGCATCTGGGCAGCTGCCCAAAGTGGAAATCACAAATTTACATTCCTTACTCTTTTTTTTTAACGTTCATCTGCACAACAGCGTATTCTAAGCACCCGGAGCGATGTTCATTCCGTCCATAGGTGGAAAATATTACAAGTTAGGATGCCAGTCAAGAAGCCATATGGAAATAGCTTAAATAACAGTTTTGTTGTCAGGTATTATTTATTATTTTTTATTAATATTTTAAAACTCATAACAATCTAGTTTTGTATACCTCTTTTATTGTTCTTATTTAAGTATTTAATACGTGAAATAATAAACTACCCTTCAGTATATCTCTTTTTATACTTAAAACAGTCATTATGGCAGAGAACCAGTTGTTAAATTATTTGCACCCCACCACTGGCTTGAACATATTTATTGTAAGTCATAGTAAAGGGAAGAACAAAGCTATGATGTAAGGAAAGACTCCATTCACTAGAAATAAGGAAAGATGCTTCCAATTGCTGTGAAACAGCCAAGAAGGGTGAGAGTTGGGCAAGCGGTCAGTTGCAAGTATTCTAGCTCCTCTCTCAGGGCCACGTCCCTGGGGTAAAGGGACGGCAAGTATCGAACGAGATAAGGGATGTTGCAAGAGCACTGGAGCGAGTGGTCCATAGCCACAAAACCAGGCAGGGAGACTACATTGCTCAGCAAGTCTCCAGACCCAGTTTGGTGCTGGCGTGATAGGACTCAAATGAGCAGAATAGCCATGGCTGATGTAGGAGCCTCAAGCTGCTTCATGCAGTCCTGCACCCTGCGCCCGCAGAGCAACGTGGAGAGGGCAGGCGAAGGTTCTGGAGCTCCCCAGGGGGCTGTCATGTACAGGCCTAGAGATTCTATGGCACGGGGGGGGGGGGGGCACTGTACATAAAAACAATGGCTAAACCCATGATCACTGACTTGTAAATGCCAGCGTGACACCACAGCACCAGTTCAGACAAGACCAGTCACAACTCAGCAGGCCCCGTGCAGCTCTCCCAGAACAAGGCAAGAGAAGACAAGGTCAGCCAAGGCTGGGGAGGGAGAAACCGCCTTCACCCGGCGCTCGGGCCGCGTTAGCTTCTCCTGACATCTGGATGCCAGTCTGGACAGAAAGAAAGGGACTAAAAGTCTTGAAAGTAAAAATTAACCCCAGTAAGAAATGTGAATTTTAAGAGAATAACTTGCATTTAATTAGCAAGTGTAATTATTTTTCTTCCCGCAGTGGGAAGAGTGTTTCCAAGACAAGATGATGGTTTTAAAGGAAAAAGAAACTACGTTTTGTTGTAGATTTGAATCTTGTTGTGTATCCTTTCAACCCCTTCCTTCACCGCACGGCACATTGCTACACGTTAGCAGTCATCCGGCCGGCAGAACTCTCCAGGGAGAGCCTCGTCCCACCGGCTGCTGCTGTTGACCCCAGACTCCTGGGTTCAGAGCCCAGAGCACCAGGGCTACTCCTCTCGCTATGCAACTGATGCTGCTGCCCCCAGACTCCTGGACTCAGAGCCCAGAGCACCAGGGCTACTCCTCTCGCTATGCAACTGATGCTGCTGCCTGTGCGCAAGAATGTCCTGGAACAAGCATCACAGAAAGTGATGCTTTGTTGGGTCAGTTCACCTTCTTCTCGAACTCTCTCTCATGTCCCCCTGACTCTTATTTTGACTCTTCTTCAAACATGAATGTGTACATGAGAGAGACATACAAGAAAGTTTGTACAAATCTATTATTCTATTCCGTTAGTCTTATATATAGTTCAGTATAGACTATTTATGAAAAAACAGAGTCCATACTTAACTTTTAAATTTCTAATTGGTTCTTTTTTTTTTTTTTTTAATTTATTTATTTTTTTCATTTTTCTGAAGCTGGAAACAGGGAGAGACAGTCAGACAGACAACCGCATGCGCCCGACCGGGATCCACCCGGCACGCCCACCAGGGGGCGACGCTCTGCCCACCAGGGGGCATGCTCTGCCCATCCTGGGCGTCGCCATGTTGCGACCAGAGCCACTCTAGCGCCTGAGGCAGAGGCCACAGAGCCATCCCCAGCGCCCAGGCCATCTTTGCTTCAATGGAGCCTTGGCTGCAGGAGGGGAAGAGAGAGACAGAGAGGAAGGCGTGGCGAGGGGTGGAGAAGCAAATGGGCGCTTCTCCTGTGTGCCCTGGCCGAGAATCGAACCCGGGTCCTCCGCACGCTAGGCCGACGCTCTACCGCTGAGCCAACCGGCCAGGGCTTCTAATTGGTTCTAACAGGCTTATAATAGTAGAAATCCTGATGCAATCTGAATCAATTATTGATGTTTAATCATAAAATTTGCTCAGCAGTTACTCATAAAAACAAAACTTACTTTTAACTTTTTATTTCAACTTAAAAGTACACATTTATTCACCATTATGCAAATGAATACACATTTATTTCAGTCTTTTGATGTATAGCCAATAGTCAAATGATTGAATGCATGCTGATTTAAAAAAAAGTCATCATGCATTCTCTAATTTCTGATTTTTTTTTCTTTAAAGTGAACTGAGATTTTGAAGATACTTATAAAACAATCTGAGTGTAAAATCCTCCTAGATTAAAATAACTCCCCTCTGCCAATTTTTTTACACTAATTGTCCATATATAATTCAATAGCAATTTTAGGGATTTATTTTTATCAATTTAATTTTCATAGAAACAACCACTATCTTACCTTTTATCATTCATACTTCATTATTTTTTGTAATAATTTGCAAACTTGAAGTTGTAAGCACAAGTGGTACAAACAGGCTTGAGAGCAAACACCGCTGACTATGACACGGGCAAACACACGCCTCGCCTGGGAGCCGCGCGGCAGACCAGGGAACAGCCTGATGGCCAAGCGTGTTCACCGAGCTGCGGGACCTGGTCCGTGTGCTGTACAGAGACGAACGGGAGAGGCTGGTTAGCATGGCAAATTGATGAAGTCGTCACAAGTTAATGGAGTTTCTTATGAAACCTTTCCCTGTAGACGCCTACCACAGGACAGAGCCCTGTTTCCACGGTGCCGTCCAGCAGCGTCCTTGACCAACAGTCCACTCAGCATTCAGTTACTCGCTCTGCACTGTTAGTGCAGCAACTCTATGTACTCTCCTTGTGATTTTTTATTATTGTCTGTATAATCTATTTCCCACTGGTCTTGCTCACTCTGAGTAAGTTTTGTTTGTTTTATGCACATAGGAGCTCTCAGCCAGGCTTCCTCACTATCTCCAACCTGCTTTTCTAAGACTGTCCCTTATTTTCCTGACACTGTTGGCTCCAACTTTTGTCTACTTCCTGTTTCAATTCTGTACCGTCTTCTGAACAAGAGTCTTTCAACATGTCTACCCGTCAGTAAGACGGGCATCTACTTGTCTTTCTCTGACTGGTTTATCTCACTTAGCATGATGCTCTCCAGGTCCATCCATGCTGTTGCAAAGGGTAAGGTTTCCCTCATTTTTAAGGCCAAGTGGTATACAATTGTTTAAATGTGCCACAGATTTTTTCACTCAACTCAGATTCGGGAGGCTGCCTAGTGACAGAACTTGGTCATTCAGGGTCTCTGCTGTGCTAAATTTTAACCTTTTATGTGCTAGATCATGGAATAATCCAGGTAGCCTAAGCAGCTAGAACATAGTCAGTAGGCTTAGAAGAGCTATTATATACCAATAAGTAACTTATTATTCTAGAAAGTACAGCCGAACGTGTGTGTGCTGACTGAATATGAAGCTAGGAACTACAGAATTCGTTCACAATTCTTAGGAATTTCACTGTGTGTACACAAACATGTAAATACAGACCTATACTAACGTGACTCTCAAGAATTGTTTCCATTGCCACAGTTTCACATCAGGAGTTATTTTTAAAACTCAATATAACTATTTTAATAGAGATAAATAATTATTTTTTAGTCTGTCCACCATAGAAGTCAAGTGTTAAAAATTTCACCCTGAAAGTGGTGGTAACTGGAAAATATTCTTCTGATGGCAAACTTTAAATAAAGATGAAATGATTTTATTTACTTCTTTTATTAGCCTGGATCTAGTTAAATCAACAATACATTCCATATTCAATGACACAAATTTAAAAGAACGAAAAAAAAAAAGGCAAGGAGAGCTTTAAAATATGTGTCTGCTTCAGTGGAAGTTAGAGCTGATCATACTGAAGACAGAAAAGTATTTTTTAAGGGAGAAATAGCACTTCTGGCCATGTTTTGCTTTGACTGTCAATACGTAATAAGTTTATGACAATCATCTATCCTTTCTGAAAAATATTTATTTTTATTAAAAATGTGCTTGTTCTCAAGTATTTATATATAAATAGAAATGCCCTCATGAATTTGTTTCAAAAAGACTCCAGCGGAGGACTGAGGGAGTAGAAACAGTAGATGAAATGAGTTTAGTCGTATTTGATAATTGATTGCTGATGCTGGGCGCTGGGCACCTGGTGGCTCATTATATTATTCTCTCTACTTTCATTTATGTTTGAAATTGACAATAAAAAACTTTTTTTGCTTTAGGTTTATTAAACTTATGTTTGTAATTTACTTTTTAATAGAAAAGTAAATATCATTGGAGTAGCATGCATGCAATTAAAATAAAACCAATCTTAAAAATAATGCACCCTTTCCCATGACCATTCTAGTCATTATTTGTAATTTACTGATGACAGTCATTTTTATGGAGACATTATTTTTGGTTCAACAGCAAAAGTTAACAGAATTTAGAGTATTTCTGTTTATTAATTCATTTAACAAGTATGAATTGAGCACCTCCTATGTACCAGGAACAGCATGGTAAGACTAGAGTTATCTGTGGTAAATGAATAGATACATATTCAAAGTCTTAGTGCAAGAAACAGTTATCAAATCTGTGCTGGATTTTAGCCATTTTCCTGTTTGGAAGAGCACAGTATACAGTATGCCTTATTAAAAATTTTGCTTTCTGATAAGAAATATACTGTTTGTAAGATTAACATATTTTCACATTGCATTTTTTTCTACTGACTGATTTCTATGAATAGCTTATCATCAAAGCAGGAGAGATCAATAGGATACATTAGTTATAACATAAATATTATAATGTATCTTTATAACTCATAAAGAAGGTAAAAATATTAATTGTAGAATGGCATAGTGAAAAAATATCTACAATTTCATGGGGAGGCTATTTTCAGGTGTGGGATTTGGTTTTACCCTACTTACAAACTAATAAATTAGCCCGTTACTCTTTCTTGTGTGTGCTGGTTGAAGACATGAGACGCCCGAATCAGAAACACAGGACTCCATTATTCATCGCACAACAAGCGCATGAGCAGCAGCATAGTCACATTGGTTCTTCCTGTCCCCAAGTCCCACCAGCATGACCCAATATATTCAGATGGACTCAATGCACGAGTGGGTTGCATCACAGCTACAGAACACTTAACCCACTGCTATTTTAACAAACGGTAAGCAAGCCTGTTCTTTGTCTGGGGAACACGCTTACCTCATTCTGTCAGAAGAGATTGAAGGTTCAGGTATATCCTAGACTAAAAACTGGACAGGGAGACATCTGCTGTCTCCTTCAACTCTGGTGTACTAAGCTCTATGATTAAAAATTGTATTTTCCTCCTGACCAGGCAGTGGCACAGTGGATACAGCATCGGACTGGGGCGCACAGGACCCAAGTTTGAGATCCAAGGTCACTAGCTCGAGTGTGGGCTGATGGACATGACCCCATGGTTGCTGGCTTGAGCTCAGGATTGCTGGCTTGAGCAAGGGGTCATTCATTTGCTGGAGCCTCCCAGTCAAAGCACATAAGAGCAATCAATGAAAAACTAAGGGGCCTCACGAAGAATTGATGCTTCTCATCTCTCTTTCTTCCAGCCTGTCTGTCTGTATCTCTCTCGCTAAAAAAAAAAATTTTTTTTTAATTTTAAATTGTATTTTCCTATTGAAATCATGAGGCCTGAGAATTCCTAATCCAATGACACTTTTTAAATAGGCTAATGAAGCTATCATTTGTAAGTAATAAATTTCATGTAATTTCTGGTTCTGAGGTCTTCATTCTACCTGGTGCCAAAAACTTAAGGTAAAATCAGTAAAATTCAGTGATTGCACAGCTACTTAGGTTTGACACTCAATCACGTTGGGGTGCCCCCTTGCCCCAGGCTTTGGTGCTCCTGGGGCTCACACCAATGCTACAGTGCTGTGCGTGAGCATGGGAGAGTCAGGAGATGTTCACTTACTGATCTGCTCAGGTCCCTGGCTGGCTCCTGGTTCCACACGTCACTCCTGTCGTGTACCAACGGGCCATATGTAGGATACCCTCGGATTGATGGTGAAGTCACAAGAAAAAGAGAACAGCAGTTAACAAACACAAAGTATTATCCCACTATACAAGGCTAATAAAACACTACTTGATGCTCAAAAGTGCTAAAGTGAAGGAGGGACATGATATGCCAACTCTTGTAAAGTTAAAAGTCACTCATCTTTAGGTTTCTTTCGACATACAGGAAGCCTAGCAAAGGGTACAGGTGCAGTTGCACATACTACGTTTTGAAGCAAAGCATAATTACTCAAAGTGACCAGCAGAGGGCACTTAGCACAAAAGAATAAAATGATTACACCAACATCAGGTTCTAAAGATTTTTCTTTGACTCTACTATTTACACTTTACAGATCAATTTATTTTATGTGTCCATTACAAACCCCTTTTGATCCGAGGATAACGGTGGTTATATATTCTTCTTGAGAACAGTCTTGTACTCTATGATATCCCACGTGGCTGAGGTACTGATTTATAGGACACGATGAATAAGAAAAATTTCAGAGGAAAAGAGTTTATTTGTGTAGACAATTTCCCAAAATGAACACTTGAGAGGAATCAAAATATGTTCAAGCAATTGTTCAGAAGAGGAGAAACTCCTCTGTTTATTGAAATGTTCCTGTAAGAAAGAACTTCTAACTTGTTCTCCTTCCTCCATTTCTTACACAAGTTTGCGGTTTGGTTCAAATTGTGAGCTCAAAGAATTCAAGATCAAAGAATTCATGCTCAAGGAATTCATTTTTATACACACTAAATCAGGGGAAAGAATATTATTCTATCATCAAACAAAATGGGTCACTATATTTCCCAGAAAAAGAAAAAAACACAAAAAAACTTCAATTCTATGTATTTCCTTTCAGGACTAACACAGACATAAACAACAATTAATTGGCCAACCATATTCTTCAGGCATATAATTTTCTTTCTTCCCAAAGTGGACACTCCCTGGGAAAATACAAATAACTTCCAATTTCAAAGCCCTTCAGCACAAAAAGAAAATAGGCCACCTTGACCAAAGCATAAAATAATCTTTTCCAACAGCTTGAATGAGCACATTATCCAAGGAAAAAATACAAAATAAGATTTTTTACTACTTTATTTTGTTTCATTTTTAAGTACTTTTTATAGCCACAAAGAAAAAAACATATTGATGAATTGATTTTTCCAAAATAAAACCATGATGTGTTTAATTTAGCCTAAAAATGGCTCCCCGTGTCCAGTATTTCAGAAAGAACAACACTGTGGCACAAGGCGGCTGTGACTTGTTCAGGGACACACAATGTTCCCAACTTTGGGGTAGAATTTCCATCCACAAGGCATTGATTTTTATGCTAGAAGTCACCTACAAATCCCAAACTGTTTCTGTCCTACTAGATATAAAGACATTTCTATAATTCAAATAGATTATAGTTTAATTTATATGGCAGTCATTTAATCAGCTTTAGTGCAGAACCTAATTATTCCCATTCAAAGGAAGTACATTTTGCTTTCAGCTGACAATTTATTTTCCATGTCATTCATAATAATAAACAGTGCCATTATAGAGTGAGTGCTATGTGCCTTGAGCCTTTCCACTATCTTCCAAGATAGTTCTTTTTTTTAATTTATTCATTTTAGAGAGGAGAGGGAGAGACAGAGAAAGAGAGAGAGAGAGGAGAGACAGAGAGAGAGAAGGGGGGAGGAGCTGGAAGCATCAACTCCCATATGTGCCTTGACCAGGCAAGCCCAGGGTTTCGAACCGGCAACCTCAGCATTTCCAGGTAGACGCTTTATCCACTGCGCCACCACAGGTCAGGCCAAGATAGTTCTTATCTCCATTTTGCAGAAGAAAAGAGGGCTCAGAGTTGTCAAGTAACTGTCCCTAAATGCAGAGTGACTCGTGGCAGAAGCAGATTTCCTACCAGCTGTGTCTGACTCCTACCCGCCCTTGCCATCTTCACTCTGCCTCACTTCTTCTTAATTGCATTAATTAATTTACCAACTTTCTGGCAGTAGTGACCGTGATTCTTTCCTAATTTTATTTCTTTTCTCCTAAGACTCTATTTTTCAATTTGGAGCAAAAAGGGGTTGCAAAGCAAATTACTTTCTATTGCACTTCATCAACAACAACACTACGAATTTCTACTATAGAAAGTACATTTGGGTTACTAGGCTGAGTATACAATACCACTCCAGACGGTTCCTAAGAGATCTTGTTATCAATCAATATTAAGGCATTTTGTCAACTTATTTCATTTTAAACCCAATAAAAAAATCTTGTTAGATAAAACACTTGATGATCCACTAATCACGTTTTTGAAACAACAATATATAGTTACTTGCAATAAAAATATAAATCTCAGGAGTTCGAAGTCGATGCTCTCAAAAATCTGTCCACGCACTTACTCAGAGGCCCACGCAACTTTTAAATTGCTTTCACGCACTTTATCAAGTTCAAACTAGGTGACATACATAACATGCTTTAGAAAATCTAGGGCTTATTTTTAAAAGATTAGGTACATAAAATCTCAGAAGTGCATACAATCCTTTTGAACAGTTGCCATGTTCCTGAGAGCCACCTGTGTCCGAACAACAGACAAGGTTTTTCATGTGGTCACTGGCTGCCTGCACCATTGACTGGCAGGAACACTCAAGAACAGCTGAGCCTTGGGAAGAGTACCCAGAAGATGAAGAGACAGAAGATAGAATTCCAGGGGGGCTCCAAGCCAACTCAGACAAGACCTGGCCTCTGGCCCCTTCCGTCGCTGTCAGGGTGCGCCTGTGAGACCCCAGCTGGATCCATGGGTCTGAGGAGTCCACGTAGAGAGCTCCTGTGCAGCTCAGAGTGCCAGTGTGTCAAGACAAAGGCAAGTGCAGGCTCCTCCTACATAGTTCTGCCTTCTTGTAGACCTGGATGAAATTCTGGTCTTGCAGCCAGGAGCTGGTCCAAGGCTGCCTTGCTGTTGGAAATGGTGGATTCTTGTGTTCCCTTGACCAGTTGGTCCACTTGTTCTCTTCACATAAGCCACCCCATCACCTCTCTCCACCTTCTGTCTTGCTGTAGCCTCCCCAGTCTGTCCTCCACACTCGGGTTGCCCCTGGGGCAGGAGCAAGAAACAGCAGGCTGTGTGGAGACGCCCCCTAGAAGGACCTACAGCCCAGGCTGCAAGTCACCTGAGCGCAGGTTTCCCTGGTCCGCTCACCCTCTGTCCACCCCAGCTGCCCACCTCTGAGGCCACGGGTCCCTGAGGCCCCAACCACAGCCTCCAGCTGTCCCCCCTTCTGTGGGTCAGTAGGGAGTGCTGTCCCAGCGCCTGCCTCCTCCCCTGTGTGACAATGGACATCACCTCACCCCTCCGAGGCTGAGATTCACGTTTCATGCATTATGTAAACTGACATGTAGCATCATGTACGTTTAAGGTGCACAACACGTATCAACTCAACATGCGATGCGCCTTGAACTTCTACAATGTTATATGCCAGTTGTATCTCAATAAAAATCAGTAAATACATTAAGAAACAAACAAGGGCCCACTCTGAGGAACCAGGTTGCAAGGCAAACAAATTCCTGGACCCTGAGACACGTGTGGCAAATGGAACTGTGATGACGTCATCCTTGAGAACCCTCTCAAGAAGGAGACTCCACATCCATAAAATGGGAAGTTTTGTTGTCTGGAAAGGAAAATAAGGTAGGATCCCTGTTTCACTCTTTAAACCAAAAACCAAAAACAAAAAAAACCCCATCTTTTAAAATATATCAGCAAAATCCATGAACAAACTGAAAATAAAATGCTGCCTAGAATAACAAACAGTATGTAAAGAAAGGAGAATTCTATTTGCACCACACAGAAAACTGTTTAAAAGCCTATTTCGTTAATATATAATTAACCACCATAGATCACATTGAAATGACTAACAATCCATAACAAAAAGACTATGAACACTTAAACAGGACTAGAAACACAAGTTAATCTTATACTTAAAAAAAGAAGGGCTGTTCTTGTTCCCGAAAGGGCTTGCCCGGTGGATCCCAGTCTGGGCACATGCAGGAGTCTATCTCTCTAGCTCCCCTCATCTCACTTAAAAAAAAGAAAAAAGAAAAACAAAGACATGTTCAAAATCACCCAAAATAAAAGAAATGCAAATTAAAACTAAATGAAAATAACCGTTTCCGTGTGTCAGGTAAATATAGATCGAAATGTTTGCTAACACCCTGAGTGGAGGCAGACGCAGTTAGGTGCTTTCCCAGACAGCCGATGGGCCTGCACCCTGAATCACTCCTCCTGGAAGCAATTTGCCATGATGAGCAAGCACACATACTTTTATTCAAAAATTCCATTTCTAGGAATATATCCTGCATATCCTCTTGCATATGAGCTAAAAGCTGCATATACAAAAGAATATTCATGGCCCTGGCCGATTGGCTCAGTGGTAGAGCGTTGGCCTGGCGTGCAGGGGACCCGGGTTCGATTCCCGGCCAGGGCACATAGGAGAAGCGCCCATTTGCTTCTCCATCCCCCCCCCTCCTTCCTCTCTGTCTCTCTCTTCCCCTCCCGCAGCCAAGGCTCCATTGGAGCAAAGATGGCCCGGGCGCTGGGGATGGCTCCTTGGCCTCTGCCCCAGGCGCTAGAGTGGCTGTGGTCGCAGCAGAGCAACGCCCCGGAGGGGCAGAGCATCGCCTCCTGGTGGGCAGAGCGTCGCCCCTGGTGGGTGTGCCGGGTGGATCCCGGTTGGGCGCATGCGGGAGTCTGTCTGACTGTCTCTCCTGGTTTCCAGCTTCAAGAAAAAAAAAAAAAGAATATTCATTACAGCAGTTTTTATAATAGTAAAAGATTGGAAAGAACTTAAGGGTCTGTAAGTAAGACTAGTTATACAAAGAAAACTCTATAAAGACAACAAACACTGTGTAGATATTAGCAAAATAAATAAAAACACTCTACTTGTACTCATGTAATCACTGTCAAGATAGGTAAATGAATATATTAAAAAAAATAAAATATTCCCTGACCAGGCGGTGGCGCAGTGGATAGAGCGTCAGACTGGGATGCGGAGGACCCAGGTTCGAGACCCTGAGGTCACCAGCTTGAGTGCGGGTTCATCTGGCTTGAGCAAGGTTCACCAGCTTGGACCCAAGTTTGCTGGCTCGAGCAAGGGGTTACTTGGTCTGCTGTAGCCCCCTGGTCAAGGCACATATGAGAAAGCAATCAATGAACAACTAAGGTGCCTCACGGAAGAATTGATGCTTCTCATCTCTCTCCCTTCTTGCTGCATGTCTGTCTTTGTCCCTCTCTCTGACTCTGTCTCTGTCAACCCCCCCAAAAATATTTTGTGTTTCTAGGCTATTTATTTCTGCTTGTATATGCATATACATATCATATTTCTCCATGTATAAGACACACTTTTTTCCAAAAAAATTTGGGGTCTAAAAGCTGGGTGCGTCTTCTACAGTGGTTGTAGATTTTTTTTGCTTGCATTTCCTGCTTTTTTGTGCTTGTTTTTGTGCTCATTGTTGAAGACAGTGATTCATCATCAGACACAGATAAGGACAAGCTAATGAATGGGAGTTTTGACAGTGATGAGGAGTTGTATGAATTTGATGATGAATAAAACTTGAATTCAATAACTTCATGTAATATATATTTTTTTCAAATTTTGGGCCCCCAAATTAAGGTGCATCTTATACATAAGAGCATCTTATATATGGGGAAATATGATATACATATATGGGATACACAAGAAATCGGTAACAGTACCCAGGTAAACTGGTATCTAAGGGGCAATTGCAAAACGAAACTTAATTTTTCACTATACGTCTCTGAACTGTACTTTTTGAATTATATAGCATGTGTGTGATTTACTTACTTATTTTTTTCTTAATTTGAAGAGTAGGGGCTTTGTGATCAAATAGCTCTGTATCAAGTCCCGCTTCTATCACTCTAGACGGGTTAGTTAACTTCTTGTATTTACAATGAGGATAATGCCCTAAGCAGAAAGTGTTTGCATTTTTAAAAGGACATATCTTAAACAACAGTAATGGCTTGCTTGTGGTAGACTTTTCAGGCATTTTGATGGTACATAGGATACTCAGGGCAATGACATCTCCCAGACGATGCAGCAGCTGTTTTGCTACCCAGCATTCCTTTTGCATCTTCTGACAATCATTGTAAATACTCCTTTAGAGCAGTGGTCCCCAACCTTTTTTGGGCCACAGACCGGTTTAATGTCAGAAAATATTTTCACGGACAGGCCTTTAGGGTAAGACGGATAAATGCACAAAATAAAATTATGCAACCGGCGTAAAAACTGTGGTATTTTTAAATATAATTGTCAAGCTTATGATATTTATTGGGCTAAGTTAAAGAAGGAACAAGCATGTCCTCATTATTCAGGCTGTATTTAAATTTGTTATTCTGACAACGTTTCATGTCTGACATCAATATGTAATATGATAGGTTCAGGCTCGCTACCAATCATGAACCTACGACAATAAAAATAAACATGAATCCACTGTGTACTCTTATGCAACTTTATTAGAAGCGTCCTCTTAACATTGCACCAACAACATAACACAAGTAATATCTTTTCTGCCTCCAAATACTTTCCAGTCGCTATGGTAACGTTTAAACGTGCCTTAAAAATAAGATACAACACAAAAACAAATATAAAGTGCATGAAAAATACAATTCACCATTGTTATGAATATTGTAAGTTAAGGGTTATTTATTATAATGTTTATATAGAATGAGAGATAGTAGCCTATCTCTCAACAACTATAACGCTAAATCAGTGGGAGCCCTGAGCTTGTTTCTCTGCAATGAGACGGTCCCATCTAGGGCTAATGGAAGACAATGACACCTGAAGTGTGTTGCTTATGTCCAGTCTATTCAGTAATTTTGTTTTGGTTGCTGTCACTGCAGAAAATCCCGCTTCACACAAATAGGATGTTGGAAATGGCAACAGGGTTTTTAGTGCTTTTGTGGCGATCTCGGGGTATTCTGCCATGACTTTAATCCAGAACACCTGCAGAGTTGTAGTCTCAAACATATTTTTAAGGCTGCCGTCATTTGCGATCTCCAGTAGTTGATCCTCTTCTTGCATAGACATGCTGGATTCACCTGGTTTGTTGACAAATGGATCGCGGATCCATTCCTTGGCAATTCGTGGGTCTTTTGTGGTTGAGAAGTAGCGTTCAAACTCTTTTAAAAGCAAATACAGGTGATCGTGCACCAGCTGGGACAATGAAGGCTTGGGCTCAGTCTCTTCCAAAATTTCCGCGAATGTTTGAAACATGTCAAATATACCCATTCATGCATCGTCCCCACAAATCCAGTTTGGCTTTAAATGCAGCTACTTTATCTGCCAACTTGAAGACAGTTGTCATTTTCCCCTGAAGTGACCGATTGAGTTCATTGAGGAGGTTAAATATGTCACACAAGTAAGCGAGTTTTGCGACCCATTCCTCGTCACTGAAATGTGCTGCTAGCAGTGACTTTTTTTCTGAGAGAAATCTCTGCAGTGGCTCTCGTATTTCAAATACTCTGGCCAGGGACCTCCCTTGGGATAACCATCTTATTTCTGTGTATAAGAGAAGGTGTCTGTGCTCCGCGTTCATTTCCTCACAAAGCTGCTCGAACAGGTGCGAGTGAAAGGCATGTGCTTTGATGTGGTTAATAACTTTAACGACATCATTCAATACGCTGTTAAGTTCCGGTGATATATTTCGGCTAGCCAGCATTTCCCTATGAATGACACAATGTGTAGACTCGCATTCAGGTGCAACCTCCTTAATCCGAGTAGTTAAACCAGACATCCTTCCGGTCATGGCAGAAGCTCCATCTGTGCATATGCTGACACAAAAAGACCATTTCAGTTTTCCTAATATATAGTCATCCAGTGATTTAAATAGTTCTGTGGCTTTAGTTTTGGTTGGCAATGATAGTGCACATAACATATCCTCATGCACATCCTCTTGATAAAGATAATGCACGTAAACAAGTAGCATTGCCTTGTTGTCAATATCTGTAGATATGTCAACCTGGAGAGCGTACCACAGTGATTTATTAATCCTTTCCAACAACTGTGATTCAATGTCCTCTGCTATTTCCTCAATGCGCCATGTGACGGTGGTAGCCGAAAGAGGCATCTGTGCTATCTTTTTAACCGTAGCCTCTCCTAGAAGTTCATGACAAATGTCTTTAGTGGCTGGAAGGATCAATTCTTCACCAATGGTGAATGGCTTCTTAGCCTTAGCAATATGATTAACCACCAAGTATGATGCTCTCAGTGCACTTGCATTTATTGATGTAGTGGCCACCAGTAATTGTTTCTGTCCTTCTTGTTCATGCTTTTTTCTTTCGAAATACTCAGAAGGCTTGTCTTTTAAAGTAGGGTGCTTGGTCTCCAAGTGGCAAAGCAGTTTTGAAGGCTTCATTGCATCATTACTTAGCCGGTCGCCACATATTATGCAGAATGGCCTTGGTGCACGAGGATCACCAGTTGTGATAAATCCATACTTCAAGTAGGACTCCTGGTATTGTCTGTTAAATGAAGCCTTCTTTTTCTTCGAGGTCATAGGTTCTTCTTCTGTCTCTTCACTGGCCCTTTTCCACTTCGCAAAAAAAACTTTCGATAGAATTTTGTTTTTCACTTATTTTGCTAGTTTATGGGTTTAATTTTAGTGGCAACGTATCACGTGACCAAGACAAGCGTCAAGAGTGAGTATAAGACAGATGTAACAGAGGGAATCTGGTCATTTTTAAAAAATAAAACATCGTTCAGACTTAAATATAAATAAAACGGAAATAATGTAAGTTATTTATTCTTTCTTTGCGGACCCGTACCAAATGGCCCACGGACCGGTACCGGTCTGCGGCCGGGGGGTTGGGGACCACTGCTTTAGAGAACTACCCTACCATCTTCCAAGTTCTTAAACCACTTGTTTTGAGTGGATCTGAAGCTTGGTACTGGGGGTTGACATTGCACCCAGCCCGTGGGAGCTTTGCACCTCCTGGTCACAGGAAGATAGAAAGCAAGTTTTCCAAGATCGTCACCCACATATGGTAACAGTGAGTTCTATTCACAGTCGCACCTCTTCCTGTCCAGACGCATGGATACACTGGTCACTGGTAGAGAACACGTTTCATCTTCTGTGTGGACCCCGAATCACAGGCAGTTGACTTCCAGCTAGCATCACAAGTGCTGTCTTCAGCTTCCATTACATTTTGCTATGAGGTCAGCTGCTCCTGTGCAATGAGGTACATAGTAAGAGCTACAAATATTGTGAGAATCACACATTTCTTTACTTCTTTCAGTAAAAATTTGTAGTGTTTTGAAGTGCAAAGTATTTTCCTTTCAGGTGTGGCTTTGTAACTGGTCCCCCATGGTATCAGATTCTACTTAATAGGTCTGAAAGAAATATTGTAAATAGGATAGAACACAAAGCAAATTAGCATCCCCAGGAAAGGTGACTACATCAGCAAAGCCCGCAGCGGGTTTATAAAGCAAGGAAAGACTAGAACACGGGGTATAGAAGGGACTACTTCTGCTGTCATGAGAAGGTCAACGGGTGTAGTGTGGGGTAAGCAGAGTTTTCCAAATCCTCCCAAGGATCACTTCTCCCAATCTCAGAATCTTATTTTTTCCCAAGCAGTGCATTTTCACATAAACCTGGCCAGTCTTTAAATTCAATCTGTGTTGTAATTTAACAAGCCAGAGGCCCAGACTCTGTGATTGATTTCTGGTAACCAACAGCCACAAGAAAGAAGATTCTTTTAAGGCTTAAAATTCCCTGGTTCTCTCACCACACTGAGTGGATAATTTAAAGCCCTGCATTTCTCATTTCTTTTTGGACTCTCTCTAGTGCAGTTTGCAGCATTACCTATTTGTCATGTCCTCATACCGGGCCATGGTTTTTTACCACTCAGTTAATAAAGCCATGTTTTCTATCGCACTTCATACCAGGTAACACAAGTAGTTTACCGGCAGCTTCCACAGATGATTACTATACCATCATTTAATAGCAAGTCAATGCTCACTTCTTTCAATCCCAAGTAGGTTTAAATACCTAACCTATCGCACAAACACTACTATCAACCAGGATTCAGTCACAGATAACAGGAAACACTGTTTTAAGATGAAAGTAATTTAAATCAAGAATTTGGTCCTTATAAAATCATTGACAAAGAGAGAGAACTGGATTCGAAACTGGCCTCTAGGAAGAATTTCAGACACTGGACACCAAAGGAGCTGCTCCCTCAACCACGTTTAGGGACACTGGGAATCTGGATCCCCTGGAAGGCTGCTCTGGGAACACGACTTCGCTGCAGTCCAGGGCACTGGAAGGGGCAACTGTGAGCTCCAGAGCCATCCTGTGTCCCCCGGGCTCTGCATTAAACCCTAGCCACGCAATGCTATTCTAAACAACCAGGGGTGGGAGCTCTTCTGCTGCCGGGAATGTCAATTCCTGCATAATTACACCTGCCAGCAAAATCGGCAGAAACTAAAGGGTAATTTCAAATTTTGTGCCCCAGCATCTGATTGCAGAGACTAATCTTGAACCCTAGATTCAGAGGTTTCTGAGAGATCTAGATTTTAACTTTACTATTTCTATAGTTCAGGAAGTCACATGAGGTGAACTACATCTCCCATTAAGCCCCAAAGGAAAATTCTAACAAGCTTGAAACAAATAACCTCACTTACTCTTAAATTTGCGAGAAATATGGTTCTTGGATATTTCCTATTATAAAATGTTAATAAGCTACATTCTGAGTCTAAACTCAGACTAAGCACAATGTTTGTTGTAGTTGACTCCCAATGAGTGGGGCCTGGCCCTGGTCGGGTAGCTCAGTTGGTTAGAGCGTTGTCCTGATATGCCAAGGTCGTGGGTTCCATCCCTTGTCAGGGCATATCCAAGAATCAACCAATGAATGCATACGTAAGTGGAACAACAAATTGATGTTTCTTTTTCTCTCTTTTTTCCTTCCTCTCTCTATATTAAAGTAATAATAATAATAATAATAATAATAATTAATGACAATGAGTTGGACCTGTACTAGCTCTTGAACTTCCTTCTCCATGTGGTCAATTAAGGGCTAAATTCCAAGCAAAGCAAATTAACTTCCAGGGATTTGTGAACGGAAAGATTCTATAACTATCCCTTTAAATAATGCTCAAGTTTATTTAAAGAAATTTTGGGGCAAAGTTTCATTTATCTCAGTGGAAAGAATAAGGAAATATTTCAGGTACTATAGATATAACAGAGGAATACTATCTACTTTAAGTAGTTTTTAAAATGTGTGTCTTAGACAAATGTACAGGTCTTTTTCTTTATAGCTGACAAAGAAGGCAAATTATTTCATGATTAGGTAATTTTCCAAAACAATGAATATATATATATATATATATATTTTTTTGTAGATGGGCAGGCCATTTTATTCATTATAGAGAGGGGAGAGAGAGAAGGGGGGAGGAGCAGGAAGCATCAACTCCCATATGTGCCTTGACCAGGCAAGCCCAGGGTTTTGAACCAGCAACCTCAGCGTTTCCAGGTTGACGCTTTATCCACTGCACCACCAAAAACAATGAATATTACAGTGACTCTGCAAGGGTATTGAAGAGTCTGTGAGAACCCCAAGGCATGCTGGAGACCCGCACAGCAGCCAGGCCACTTGTAAATAAAGTCGCGTATCAATCAGTAGGCTCCCAGGTGAGATTTGCAGAGCCACATCTCAGGGTTTAGTAGTTTTAAAGATATGGACTAATCAAAGAGGAAAAAGACTATACTTTTTAACCATTTATGTTAATTGTTTGATTGTTTTTTAAAAGATTTTATTTATTGATTTTACAGAGAGAGGAGAGAGTGGTGGAGTGAGAAGTATCAACTCATAGTTGCTTCACTTTAGTTGTTCATTGCTTGCTGTATGTGTTTCGACCAGGCAAGCCCAGGGTTTTGAACCAGCGACCTCTGCGTTCCAGGTCGATGCTTTATCCACTGCACCACCACAGGCCAGGCAATGATTTGATTTTTAAAAGCAAAAATGAATTGTGTACAACTATGTTCAATGAACTGAAATAAAAACGGAGAGAAAACTAAAAGTATTATAATCATTTTCAGGACCTAATACATGTGCAGCTGGGAAAATCTATTTAAATTTTTTAATTGTTTTTGAATTGATATCTACATTTGGGCACATCTTAATACTATGGAGATAAACCAGCTCATTTACAAGTGAATTTATTATTTTTTTATATAGGAGAGAGAGGGTAGGAAGGGAGAGTAGGCGGGGGAGAGATGAGAAGCATTAATTGGTAGCTGCTTCCCTCTCTCCCTCTCTCCCTTCCCTCCTTCCCTCCTTCCTTCCCCCCTCCACCTCCCTTCCCCTCCCCTCCCTTTCCTTCCTTCCTTCCCCCCTCCACCTCCCTTCCCCTCCCCTCCCCTCCCCTCCCCTCCCTTCCCTTTCCTTCCTTTCTCCCTCCCTCCCTCCCTCCCTCCCTCCCTCCCTCCCTCCCTCCCTCCCTCCCTCCCTCCCTCCCTCCCTCCCTTCCTTCCTTCCTTCCTTCCTTCCTTCCTTCCTTCCTTCCTTCCTTTGATTGTTTCTCATATGTGCCTTGACTGGGGTTTGAGGGGTTGGGACTCAAGCAGAGTCAGTGAGCCCTTGCTCAAGCCAGTGACCTTGGGCTCAAGCCAGTGACCTTGGGATCATGTCGATCAAACCAGCAACACAGTGCTCAAGCCCACGAGCCTATGCTTTGGCCAGCAACCTTGGGGTTTCAAACTGGGGCTTTTAGTGTCCCAGGCTGATGCTCAATCCACTGCACCACCACCAATAAGACTACAAATTAAGATTTTAAAATTAATCTTGCAATTAGGGTACACCATTTGCAATTTATTTGCATTCCTCAAACTCTGCACTTTTATAAATTTGTTCTGCACATCACCAACTTGGAAAGAACAAGGAAATTCAGTTTCAATTCAAATTCACTAAGGAAGAATGTCAAAGCCCAGATCTGGACAACGTGGCTGAGAACTGTGGGTTCAGCATCCCTGGCCGAGCAGTGACACTGTGGCCCTGTGGTCTGTGTCATCACCACCTCAGTTACTCATAGCTTTGTGGTTGTTTCCAGTCTGTCTGTGTTCTTAAATAAATTCATCTTTTTATTTTATTTTTTAATTTTTTCCATTGATTTTTGAGAGAGAGGAGAAGGACAAGAGGAAGAGAGAGAGAAGCATCACTCAGTGTCCCACTTAGTTGTTACGTTTAGTTGTGCACTCACTGATTGTTTCTTGTACCTGACCTGACTGGGATCAAACCCGTGACCTTGGCACACCAGGGCGATGCTCTATACACTGAGCCACATGGCCAGGGCCCTGATTTCATCGTCTTAATATGACTTGAGTGTTCTTTACACTTATATACCCAAGACTATAATTTAATAAATGGTTCATTATAGGCCCTGGCCGGTTGGCTCAGCGTTAGAGCGTCGGCCTGGTGTGCGGGGGACCCGGGTTCGATTCCCGGCCAGGGCACATAGGAGAAGCGCCCATTTGCTTCTCCACCTCCCCCCCTCCTTCCTCTCTGTCTCTCTCTTCCCCTTCCACAGCCAAGGCTCCATTGGAGCAAAGATGGCCCGGGCGCTGGGGATGGCTCCTTGGCCTCTGCCCCAGGTGCTAGAGTGGCTCTGGTCGCGGCAGAGCGACGCCCCTGAGGGGCAGAGCATCGCCCCCTGGTGGGCAGAGCGTCGCCCCCTGGTGGGCGTGCCGAGTGGATCCCGGTCGGGCGCATGCGGGAGTCTGTCTGACTGTCTCTCCCCGTTTCCAGCTTAAAAAAAAAAAAAAGGTTCATTATAATAGTATAAAGAACAAAAAAAAAAGCAAGAGAAATAAGAAAAAAAGAAGTAAACAGTCTGACAGGAGAAAAAGGTACCCAGCATTTTCTTCAATGTTCAGTCTGAAGAAAACATACACCTTGTTTCTTGAATCTGCTGAGTGATTCCACTGAAAAATCTCGTCTTCCAGCATATGGCTTGAACTAACCCACCAACCTTCCAACAGACTAATGTCTCCACCCAACTACTCATTCCAGGGTGATAGTTATTAAGTCAAATGCCTTGGCCATTCTAAGAAAATTCCACAAGTAACAATTACTGTACTTGGCAGGAAGCCTGGTAATACCCGCCTGGAACTTTATTATTTTGTTGATTTAAAAATACATTTCTAAAATATCTTCAGATTTATTTTACTTAGGAAAGTGTATGATCAAAATATAAAGTGAAGACAGAGTTAAAAGAAGTAATTTATAAGTAGATAATAATATTCCAAATCAGTATACTATTGAATTATAATCTGAATATAATTGAGTCCCTGTCCCCAAATGGCCTATTCATAAAAAGTAAATAAAAGCAATTGGAATCTTTTTAAAAATTTTTTTTCATTGATGAGAGGGAGAGAGAGAGAGAGAGAAAGAGAAGCATCAACTCATTGCTGGACTTAGTTGTGTACTCATTGACAGCTTTTCATATGTGCCCTTACCAGGGTTGGACCCACGACCTCAATGTGCCAGGATAACGCTCTATCCACTGAGCCATCTGGCCTGGGTTAACAATTGGAATCTTTACTAAGTCCCTTGATGGGGAAAGATGCTTAAAAACAAATATAGTATTATTAATATAAGCCACGACTTAACGTTCTTCTTCTTCTTCCTCCTCCTCCTCCTCTTCTTTTAAAATAGTTTTCTTAGTCCTTATCTCTTTACAATATGCAACGCATTCCTTTAACATGGTCTTCCCATTGCCTCCCTCTCTCTCCTCTACCTCCTTCCAGAAGAGGGATCCTTTTAACAGTCCCTTAGCAATGGCTCCAGCGGCTGACAGAGACTTTCTGTGCGGCAAGCAGCCCTCTGTCAAGTTTATTCTCACTTTGTGCTATGACTGTTTTTCTCATAAGAATGACCCCATCACCCAAAATTTGCATAGAAAATGAGATTCAATCTGTAAGAATGTTTTCTCCTTGGAAGAAAACAGAGGGGTTGAAGGAAGCTATGAATATTTGCAAAGCAATTCTATTTTCTTTGCTTCCTTTGCCTCGTTAGATCTTTAAGTACCACTATCAAGAGGAGAATGCCATATGTGTCTGTACAACTTACCACCACCACTCATTGCACTCCAGATTGCTTTTCTTCTTCACTTTGGTTAGACAGGTCCCCAGCAGGCACTCTGAAAAGTGAATTGTGCTTATGTCCACCTAAATTTCTCCTAGAAAACTGGAAAGGAAATGCAACATCAGTAGGGTTTTAATGCTCACCTACCCAATCAGGGCCCTTGCTTTCAGGATGAAGGGAATTTCATAGAATTCCATCTATTACATGGGCATTTGATCACTTAAGATGACCTGTACCAACACAACTGAGGCAGTATGAAACCAAGCCGAACCTTCCAAGTTTGGAGGAATCAGAATGGGCCAAGAAAAATGTTCCTCCCATTCCGGGTGCTATAAAATATAGAGAATTGGGTAGGTGAAAAATCATACTGAAGTTAAATAAGGCATTCCCCTAGCAAGACAGGGTCTCCTCAGGGTCAGAAACCTCACTTAAAAGCACCTGCCTTCAAGAAGCTGAGTCAGGTTTGCCTCATCCCTTCTTCATTCAGGTCTGGGGTTTGGGCTCATTTGTCTGCAATGCAGGGCAGCTACGATCATGTCTTGGTCCACTCTGACCTGTTTAGTATTACTTACCATAAAAATTTAGGAGGATTCTGGGGGACTATAATGAAGTTGGAGCCTATTCAATGTTTCCTAACATTTTAAATAATTCTTTGTGATCAATCCTTCTCTGACAAACTTGATCCAGTCAATTCTGAGCCTATGGCATACTCTATTGCCCCCTAGAGGATGACTCATATAAGTGGTTTTCTGTAGGAATGCAAAAGCAGTCTTTGCCACCTTAGAGTTATGAACTTGACATATGAATTCCAGCACCTCTCCATCTGTCATGCAACATTCTAAAGCAATGAGGAAGTCCACTGTGGAGAGGAAAGTACTGTGTGGCTTTGAGCCCACTGGAACTATGGAGAACATTTCTCTGTCTCCAAGGAGGTCTACAAAAGTAGACTTAAGTCATTCACTAACCACACCTAAAATTCCATTTCTTGAGTTCTTGGTGAGACATTTTCCTTGAATTTCTCAAATTCCTAGTAGCAAGGAGCATGTATCAATAAATCTAGAAATTGTTTGACTTCAAGTCTCCCAGTAGAAGTCATGTTCTGGGGACATGAGGTCTGTGGTAGGGGAATAGAGACATTAAACTAATAAGAGCATGTGTACTACAGTCTTCTTTTCTTTTAGAAATTATTCCAAGAAATTAAGCATCTGTCAAGAATGAATTAAGAACCAGGCTTCTAGATACTCTCATCATAACGCAACATAAATCTAGTTCTATATTTAAAGCATCCTGTCCCCAAAATGACATCTCCATAATGTATCGGTGGCTTTTAGTATAACTCTAAAAACCATTGGCACTTGTTCTGCTACTATTTCCTCCTTTATAACTATTCTCTTAATAGTCTGTCAAGCGCAGGGTGTTTAGTTCTAGCAATTATTATACACTAGACTCAAAATCCAAAAACTAGTCCCTAATATGTAAATCAAACAGAACCTAAGCTCCATATAAATTCAGCAGGATGTCCATTCAATAAACAATAGTCAGTTAGCCCAATTGTCATAAGGCGATCCGAAACTTTATTCAGCCTCCAAAGAAAATGTCAAAATGGAGAACACATACTTAAAACATAGCCAGTTTTCTTAAAAAATCTCTTTAGATATCATACTCAGTCTCAATCTCTAGGCCAAGGGTAGCCAACCTTTTTATACCTACCACCCACTTTTGTATCTTTGTTAGTAGTAAAATTTTCTAACCGCCCACCGGTTCCACAGTAATGGTGATTTATAAAGTAGGGAAGTAACTTTACTTTATAAAATTTATAAAGCAGAGTTACAGCAAGTTAAAGCATATAATAATAATAACTTACCAGTACTTTAGTCAGATTTTCGCTAAGTTTGGCAGAATAAGTCTTTATAAAACAACTTACTATAGTTAAATCTATCTTTTTATTTATACTTTGGTTGCTCTGCTACCACCCACCATGAAAGCTGGAACGCCCACTAGTGGGTGATAGGAACCAGGTTGACTACCACTGCTCTAGGTAATGTGAAATAAATATTGATTATTTAAGATGGATCTTTGTTTTCTTACAAAGGGTTATGGCATACAGCCTCTCAGAAATAAAGTTGCAATACCATCAAGATAGACATCCTTTTTATTAAAGATGATTAAGTATAATGTAGCATATTGTAGCAGCATTTCATTTTATGGTCCCTTAATATCATTAGGAAAATATATTATTTACTTCCAGAAATGACCAATTTAATAATACCCATTTACTTATGAGGAAATGAGGAAACTGTGTCAATTTGTTCTCACTTGTCACTGATTCTATAAGTGATTATTAGTACAGGGTTATCGCATAGTAAAAATGTACTGATAAATAAAACAGTGATCTCTGTCTATGTTTATTCTCCATTCCTATAGACAGTTGTAGGGGGGTATTTTTCTTTTCTGAAGGCAAATCTTTAATGGAGACACTTAGAGAAAAGCCCATTTGACTGTGTACCTAAGTGTCAACACAAACAAAGTCTGCTATAGTAATTTGTGATTTCCTCTATAGTTGGCTAAAAAGATCACTAAATGATCATTTGACACTCCACATATGAAAATATCACCATTTGGACTGCAGATGGAGCTGCTCTTAGCAGGGGTTCTGTGAAGTTCCAGAACACGTCAGAGCATTTCTGAGAACGCCCCATCTCAACGCTAATGCATGCATTCTGCCACATAAACTTTGCAAACTAGTGTTAAATCACCTTAAAGTATTTCTTTTCCTCATCTTTTCATAATTCACCAGTCATTGTTGAGCTGCCCAAACACCGTCTTTAATAAGAGGTAGCTCATAAAAGAATCAGTCCTAAGATAGGAATACTGCTCAGTTAAACGAATTCTTCAATTTACAAATAAAAATTTTAACAGAATCACTCTAAAGCTATTTGGTCTACCATAAAACTGCTTTGTTTACAATGGAGTTCCCCTTACCCTTTTCAAATTAAACAACATGTAGATTTTGGTACATGTAAATGTGAGAGTTTGACTAGAGCCAGTTTGGTGTGGTCAAGGATTGGGCAAGATTCCCCATTCACCTCTGCCAAGACCCTGTTATTTTAGTGAGATTAAGGTTCCAATTGCTTCAGCCCAAGACCTCTCTGGAGCAGACACTCCGCTATTCTGGTTAAATTATGCCCATTTCTTTCCCAAGTGAGTAAATACTTCAGTTCCCATGCTGAGACAGCTGAAGTGACTTTCATTTGGCACACTGATCCTGAGAGTGTAATACATGTTTGTTAAAAACTATGCTGGGCTGGGACAAAGTATTTTTATGATTATGACTTATTCACATGTATTGAGAACAGATATTGTACTTGGTCCATACAAAATACATAAAGGAAATCATCATTCCTACAGATGGAAATAAGCAGCGTAGATGAATATATTATCGAGGAAATTTATATCCTTATGGAAATATCATTCAGTTGCGAAGACAGACACTGAACACATAGTTACAGATGGACCAGCTTTACCAAGAAGTGCAGTATACCATGTATGTGCAAAGAGATGAAAAGTTTCTACACAGAATATTACAAAATATTGCTGAAAGGAATTAAAGAAGACCTGAATAAGTGAAGCCATATATCATGTTTATGGATTAGAAGGTTTATATTATTAAAATGTAAATTGTCCCCAAATTGATTTATAGATTCAATTTAGCCTCAGTCAGAATTCCAGCAGTTTTTTTTTTTTTAGGTAGAAATTGACAGGCTGTTTTTAAATTGTATATGGAAATGAAAAGAACCTAAAACAAAGTAATTTTTGAAAAATATTATAAAATTTGAGAATTTTTACTACTTGATTTTGAAACTTACTATAAAGCTAGAATAATCAAGCCTGTGGTATTAGCATAAGACTAAGTAAGCAGAGCTGTGAAAAAGCATAGGAAGTCCAGAAAGAGACCAGGACATATAAGGTAAATTGATTTTTGACAAAGGTACCAAGGTGCATATTGAAAAAAAAATAGTCCTTTCAATAAATAGTGCTAATTATCTATGTGAAAACATGTGAACCTCAAATCCTACCTCATACTACACCCCAAAGTATTTTAGATGGACTATAGATCTAAACATAAGGCTGAAATTATAAAGTTTCTAATAGAAAACATGGAAGAAAATATTGTGGACTTGGGCTAGAAAAATATTTCTTAGGCAGGATTAAAAACACTAATCATAAAAGAAAAATTGATAAAATTAACTTTATGAAAATTACAAACTGCTCCTCAAAAGACATCATTAAAAAAATAAAAAGGTGCCTGACCAGGTGGTGGCGCAGTGGATAGAGCGTCGGACTGGGATGCGGAAGGATCCAGGTTCGAGACCCTGAGGTCGCCAGATTGAGTGCGGGCTCATCTGGCTTGAGCAAAGAGCTCACCAGCTTGGACCCAAGGTCGCTGGCTCCAGCAGGGGGTTACTCAGTCTGCTGAAGGCCCACGGTCAAGGCACATGTGAGAAAGCAATCAATGAACAACTAAGAAGTCGCAACGCGCAACGAGAAACTGATGATTGATGCTTCTCATCTCTCTCCATTCCTGTCTGTCTGTCCCTGTCTATCTCTGCCTCTGTAAAAAAAAATAAAAAAAATAAAAAAATAAATAAAAAGGTGAGCCCATAGACAGAAAAATATTTACAATGCATATGGCTCATATAAGTCTTGTATCCAGAATACATAAAAACTATTACACCTCAATAAGAATATAAAAAACTAAAAATTAGGCAAAAGATTAAAATATATATTTCACAAACGTGCAGCACATGAAAAATAGATTGTGAAAGAAAGCTCAGAATCATTAGTCATTAAGGAAAATGCAAACTAAACAATGAGATACCATCTCATAGCCAATGGCTAAAATGGGAAAAGACTGAAACAGCAGAGGTTGGCAAAGTTGTGGAACAATGGGACTGTTACAGGTGGCTGGTATAAACGTAAAATAATACAAGTACTTATAAAAATATTTGACAATTTCTTATAAAATTAAACATGTTAAACATGTACCTTTTCTAAATGTACAGCAATTCTAACTTTAAGTATTTACCAAAAATAGCCTGACCTGTGGTGGTGCAATGGATAAGGCGTTGACCTGGTATGCTGAGGTCACTGGTTCAAAACCCTGGACTTGTCTGGTCAAGGCACATATGGGAGTTGATGCTTCCTGTTCCTCCCCCCTTTCTCTCTCTCACTCTCTTTTCTCTCTAAAAAATGAATAAAAATAAATAATGATAATATTTTAAAAAGAAAACTTTAAGTATTTACGAAAAATAAATAAAAAATACATCCATGGAATAACATTCAGATGAATGCTCAATAGCCCCAATCTGGAAAACAAACAAACAAACAAATTATGGTATGTTCACAACATGTAATATAGTGGTACCTTGAGATACAAATTTAATTCGTTCTGTAACCGAGCTCGTAAGTCAGTCAACTTGTATATCGAACTGCCGATACTGGACCCGTGCGCCAATGCGCCAACTAGCGGCAGCTTTCCGAATCATGACTCGTATCTCGGAATTCCGCTCGATTCTTGAACAAAAATACGGACCGAGTTGCAAAAAAAATTGTATGTTGATCTGTTCGTATCTCAAGATACCACTGTACCCCTTATAAAGAAAAATAAATGAACTGTTAATTCAATGACAGCACAGAAAAATCTTACAGACATATTGAGCAAAAGAAGAGACACAAATGAGTAATTTCCTGTATGAAGTTCTAGAGTAGATAAAACTAAACCAAGTGGGGAAAAAAATCAGACCTGCAGTTTCCAGGGGCAGGGGTGGAGTAGCCTCATGGGAACTTCCCAGAAAGATGGAATTACTGTCTTGACTGTGGTGCTGTTTACAAAGGGATATATACTTGTTAAAATACATCACACCATACACTTGAAAGTTGTGCATCTTATTTACATAAATTATATCCCAACAAAGTTGATTTATTTTTCAAAGAATCTTTCTGTCTCAAAGTAACATAATAGGCATTTAAAAGCAAAAAATTAAAAGGTCCATTTTTATTATTATAGAAAACTCCTTTCTATACAACTATCACAAATAGACTATTCTGACTTTTAAATTCTAATGTCCAAGTAACAAGCAGTAACAACAGCTACCATCGCTTCAGTGCCTAATAATCCACTAGATTCTCTGCCATACACTTACAAACATTTCATTCTCACAACAGCCTTGCGAGATAGATCTTATCATCTTCATTTTGGGTTGAGAAATTCAAGTCTCAGAATAGTTAAGTAATTTGTTCAAGAACACCCTGTTAGAAAATAGTAGAGGTAGCTGTTATCCAAGGACTGTCTCCATTACCCATGTTCTTTCTATTACTTGTCACTTTCCAGTTAATTCGTATGTCACATTTGTCCTAAAGCCATTTACCTATGAGCATTAGGTAAACAGCCACTGCTAGTCTGTTCACTTGGTTGGCCTGGCCACAATCTCCTTGTCATGTTACCTTTAATGAGTCACTCATTTAAAAATTATCCCAATAATTAAAACAAAGAAAGAAAATCAAAGAAAAAATACTTTCCTTCTTTTTACTTCACATGGCAAAAGTTTAACATGGAGTTTATAATAGGCTAGACCTGGGTTCAAGATCTAGCTTTGCCAATTTTTAACTGAGCATATTGCTTAATCTCTCTAAGCTTCTATTTCTTATCCATAAAATGAAAGCATTAATAAACACCTTATAGGGTTGTTATGAGGATAGAATGAGGCAATGCATCTAAGCACTTTGCATTGTGCCAGGAACATAGTAAATGACAAGAAATAAAGATGCTTGTTAATAATGAGAAAACAGGTATTGTTCTGTTAGAGACTGATTAATTGCTTATTTTCCTTATTATTGCATATTTCCTTATTATTTCCTTGTTCTACTAGCAAGCTTGAAAAGGTCCTGTGCATTCGACTCAATTATTTGGACATCAGAGATTCTTTAGCCAAAAATCATTGAGGTTGTATACATTCACTTTCCACTTAATATTTATTTAACATTTTCACTCAAACAATTCATTTAATATTTTCCATATGCCATTGTATTACAGGCCCTTGTATTACTTGCTAAAAACTTAAAGTATAAAATATATGCCACTGTCTTGATCTCATAAATCGCCCAAAATAATGGTCAAACTGTCCAGTGCCATTATGTGACTTAGAGGAGACACAATTCCCACAGACTATGAGTTTTAGGTTTTCCTTTTTATCTTTTACCTTTTGGAAGAGATCTACCAAATAGTTGAAATGTAAGAAAAGAAAATAGGTAGAACCCAAAGAAACCAATGTTTATAAGTAACTGGGCCTGCTTTAAAGACTCCTAGCTTTAAAAGCCATTATATAAAATTCTTTTATTCTCTGCTTAGGGTATTAGATTATTGAGAAGATGATAAAATGAGTAGTATCTTAATGGTAATAGAAAGTATGGTTTGCAACTGATCTTAAACACAATTAGGGAACAGATTTCCACATGGGAATCTTCCATTTTGCCTCTATTCCAAACATACATAACCCTCAAATGTTCTGAGTATTGTTTTTACAGGGAAGAAAAAACAACTTCATGTAATTTGCATTAGGTTGTTAGTAATTTGTTGTCTTGCTCCTCCTGGACCCCCAAAATAAGCAGTGAACCTTGGGTTAAGTTAAAGCAGAGGGATGACTATGGTGGGCTGCAAGTGCTGCATGCGAGAAGCAGATAAAGAAAGATGCCTTTATTCCATACGTAGGTGGGACATAAAAGTGAGACTAAGAGACATTGATAAGAATGTGGTGGTTACAGGGGAAGGGGGGAGAGGGAGAGGGAAAGGGGGAGGGGGAGGGCACAAAAAAACTAGATAGAAGGTGACAGAGGACAATCTGACTTTGGGTGATGGGTATGCAACATAATTGAATGACAAGATAACCTGGACATGTTATCTTTGAATATATGTATCCTGATTTATTGATGTCACCCCATTAAAAAAATAAAATTATTTTAAAAGAAAGAAAGAAAGAAAGATGCCTTAGTTAAGCATGAATGTCCTTCTCACTGCTATCTCACCATTTCAGAGGCTCATGACCAGGTTATATTGCTATATATATATGGCAGTGAAGCTGAATCCAGGAAGAACTGAGGAGCAGCAAGTAAACTAGGAGGTAGACCAGGCACACTGTATTCTATGGATGAAACAGAAATGACCTAGCACACTCCACAGCATAAAGAACAGTTGCCTCATTGTCATTGGACAGTCTGTAGGCCCAATCATATCACTTGGACTTCATTTGTAGGCAGTTTTGCCAGCTGGCTGATCCCTTATTTTTGTGGTCAATATAACCAAATTACTTTGAACTCTGATTCACTGAATTTCAAAGACCCATTCTCCTATCATAACTTCACCTTTTCTCATTTTTCCATTTTGTTATGGTGATTAACATTATTTAGTTAATCACATATGACTATGCACTAAAGACACCAGCATAAAATACTTTTCCATTCCCCAGGGTTCCGCTTTTCCATTCCCTAGGTGGCCCAAGGGGATAGGTAACCAAACAAGATATATTTAAAATTCATTATTTCTGGAATTCTCCTACCCAGTCTGTTTACAGATTTTTTTTCCAGTTCAGTCTTGACACACAGACAAGTGTGTACCAACTGTCTACTTTTTATATTTGGGTGAGTACCTGGAAGTGGTATGTGGCAGAAGACAAGAACGAGGAGAAGGAAACACAAGCACACTGTTAACAGCAAGACTAACTTACCCCTCTCCTTCACTTTACGCCCAGTAAAAAGACTCTGGTTCTTCATTTCATTTCACTCTCTTACTCTTTCTGATTCACCTTTCTCTTTTTTTTTTTTTTTTTTTTTTTTTGTATTTTTCTGAAGCTGGAAACCGGGAGGCAGTTAGACAGACTCCCGCATGCGCCCGACCGGGATCCACCTGGCACGCCCACCAGGGGGCGTCGCTCTGTCGCGACTAGAGCCACTCTAGCACCTGGGGCAGAGGCCAAGGAGCCATCCCCAGTGCCCGGGCCATCTTT
The DNA here is from genome assembly GCF_036850995.1 of Saccopteryx leptura. Classification (NCBI taxonomy): domain Eukaryota; kingdom Metazoa; phylum Chordata; class Mammalia; order Chiroptera; family Emballonuridae; genus Saccopteryx; species Saccopteryx leptura. The sequence goes on along the minus strand of NC_089506.1, from coordinate 180,132,651 downwards.
GCTCCAATGGAGCCTTGGCTGCGGGAGGGGGAGAGAGAGACAGAGAGGAAGGAGAGGGAGAGGGGTGGAGAAGCAGATGGGCGCTTCTCCTGTGTGCCCTGGCCGGGAATCGAACCCAGGACCTCCGCATGCCAGGCTGACGCTCTACCACCGAGCCAACCAGCCAGGGCCTGATTCACTTTCTCAATGTGCTCACGCCCTCATTCACTCCTCAACTCACCCCCTTGTGCTGGATGTCATACCTACCTCTTTTCTCAATCATTTTCCTCTATGAGTATCCAACTTCACACTTTCTTACTTTTACTCTCTGTGATATTTTCACATTACATGGCATCAGAGCACATATGAGCATTAGTCTTTACCAAAGAACAAGATTTAGATGAACTTCCTGAGCCCCAAGAATCTATGCTCAACCCAGAGCCCTTTGACTAGACATTGGTGTTCTGGGACTGGTCATTCAGTAACACTGCCATATGATTTGGGATTTCTGTATAACACTACTTTCCATTTATATGAATTATCCCCAAAATATAAATTCAATTAACTATCAGGAGCATAGCCTTATGACAACTTTCACTTTTTGGTCAACAGGGCAAGCACTGCAGTTTAAGTCCTTAATATTGATAGTCTGGAAACTTAAATTAAAAGAAGGTGACATTATTCTCTTCCTCTTCCTCTTATGGTATAGACTGCAAAATCGTCCACAAAAAGAAAGTCTCAAGGTCAAAGTGAAATCAGCAGTGGATCTTATCAAAGTAAAGGTATCTTGATGTAGCTGCAGTTATTATTATTATTTCAGTGTTGAGTAGAAGGAATTGAAGTTTCTCCAATATTGTGAATAACAGTTTTGTCATTAAACAGAGAGCACAGTGTGTGTCTAGACTATCTCCCATAGGGCTCACAAACACTTTCAATTGTCCCCAATGTGGCAGCCACATGTTTGTTTTTAGCTAGCTGAGTCTTAAGCCAGAGTTGAAAGAAAGTAGAATAGAGAGAAAACCCACTAAGCGTCTCTTCAGGTTGTGTTACAAAGGGTAATGTGTTTCCCCTCCCTAAAGTATTGAGTCTGAAAGAAAATAAATATTGCACACCATTACTGTTCTTGCTAGATATTTATAGTCTAATAAGACATTTTTAAATCTGTTGGAGCAAATTCAAAAATATTGGTGAACCCACTCAGCTATAAACTTTGAGAATGAGTGAGTGGATCCCAGGACATTCATTGAGTGCTCATGTGTACTAGTCACCACTATACGACACTCCAGAGCATCAATGTTTTCAAGAAGTATCTGTAAAACAAATAAATGTATATTAAATTCCACCAATGGAAAATAAGTGAAATAGAAAAATGACAGTCTGCAAACTCTAGCTCACACATAAATACATCCAATGTCTTAAAGTCCGACTGAAGTAATTATTTAATTAAATATTAATAATCATGAAACATTATAGCGAATGAATTGAAAGTCATTGGAATTACTTGGATATTCACAAAAATCAGAGATTTTAAAACCAAGAAAACTACTTTAGAAGAGATTTGGATTAATTCTTGATTCCCATAGATAAGTAAGAGCCAGGGAAAGTAAATCAGCTGTCCAAAGATACACACACAGCTTTTTTTGTGTGAGCACCAGGATTGGAAACAAGGCTATTTTATCTGAGATCCAGCATAAACTTTCTTCCCTCCCATTAGAAGCTGCTGTGGTCGGCTGCTCTGACAGTGTGACCTCCATAGCAGAGGCCTTCCCTCAGAAACATGTGGTCAAGCACTAGCAGTTACAGGCTTCTCTCTCTGGGGAATACACTGTTCATGGGTGCACGCAGAATCTTTTTCAAATGAGAGATAATTATAATCTCTCCCTTCCTGCTTCTCCTATAATTTGGCCTGTCCATTCAAATTATATACACCTGCTTCTTTTTACTCTATCTTCTCTTTGTGGGTTTGGAGAAATCGAGTAGTTTAATTTTAACCATGGCATCAAGTCTGTAAAATAACAGCTGGAGATGTCTCTGACGGTCACAGAAAAAAATGACACAATTGACCAGCGATCGGTGGTATTTGCACTTGAATTTTTATCTTCGTCGTGTAGGCAATAGATTTGCCAATTTACTGGCAAGCTTCTACCTGATACCTCTTTCTGACCAAAGATGCTATGTGATCACGGGCAGAGAAAATCTAACTTAACTCAAAAAGAATCAAACTTGCATGACTAGGCAGTGGCACAGTGGGCAGAGTGTCGGACTGGGACTCAGAGGACCCAGGTTCAAAATCTCGAGGTCACTGGCTTGAGCGCGGGCTCATCCGGCTTGAGAGTGGGCTCACAAGCTTGAGTGTGGGGCTGCTGGTCCTGAGTGTGGAATCATAGACATGACCCCACGGTAGCTGGCTCGAACCCAAAGGTTGCTGGCTTGTGCAAGGAGTCACTCACTCTGCTGTAGCCGGTGGGTCAATGCACATATGAGAAAGCAATCAATGAACAATTAAGGGGCCGCAACAAAGAATTGACTCTTCTCATCTCTCTCCCTTCCTATCTATCTTCCCTCTTTCTGTCTCTGTCACCCAAAAGAAGAACCAAACCTATCACCTTAAACTCAAAATTGTGTGCTCTGACTAGATGAGAGAACCAGCCACAGTTCTCTTAGTGTCACTCAGGGTTCTTTAAGTAGCAAACAGCAGAAATTGACTCTGACCACGTTAAGCCACAAAGGAGCACATTGGAAAAATAGAAGCTAAAGCTGAAGAACCAGGTGCTGAAAGGTACTGGTGTAACACAGCTCAGAGAAAATTGTGTCTCAATGCTCCACAGACACTTTTTTCAGTAGTGGGAAGAGTGGACTCCAACATTTTTGACTCTTGTGTCCTTCTGCTCAAGATTCAAATACAGTACTAGGGAGACAGTTTGATGAACCAAGCTTGGATCTCATGATCATTACCTAAAGTGGTAGAAGACTCATGAATGCTGAGTCCCACAATTCAGTTGAGTAGGGATCATTTCCCAAAGAAAAATATGGTGTTCTGGCCAGAAAAAAGGGAAATGGATGCTGGACAGTCAAATCAGCAGATGTCCACGACACCACCAAAATACAGTGATTAAACGTGGAAAGACAGACACTAACAGAGAGCTGAATGTCGAAGTATATCGACAGCTCCATGATGACACAGATAAAAGGCTATTAAAATCTGGTTTTGAGTCGTACTTTTAAATCAGGCCATTTAGCAGCCAGTTTTCTTTGAGACTCTTCCAGCGCTACAAAAAACCTGTGTGGTACGTGATGAACCGATCCAGTAAGTATCTCTTTCCAGTCAGCATTTCCAGTCAGCATTACCTACCTCCCACCCTTTCTCCTCTGGCCTCTCCCACTCCCTTCTCTTTACCAAAATCTGCATCCCAGCGCTGTTGCTTCAACAACTTCTTTGTTGAAATTAGAAGATCAATCAAACAATCTAAGACTTTTCAACATTTAACAAATGGTGACTTAAGTTTTTAAAATCCAAACCTAATTATTAGCTGTAGAAAGAGAAAATAAAAGTCAGACAAAATGCTTATTTGAAGCTAGCTGTCTTCTGAGTGCTCTCCTAGGCAGACTTACTCTAGCCTCCTCCCCCACCCCCATAACCCCCCCCCCCCAAATGGAACTTCCTGGGAGACACTGTTAAGGTGAAAGATGGTTCCTCATTTCCATTCAAAGTACAAATCCGGCCAGCATTCTGAAAAAATAAAAAATAAATACAGGTTTATGCATCCATTGCAGTGTTAGCTGGTTTTTGTTCCCTGAAAAAATTTCACTTTTAGTTATTAAAATATTCACTGTAGGAAACAACTTTCTAACCCATTTCTCATATTACCTACATACAAAAAAACAAAATTTGATATCCTGGGGTTTATTTGCTGAGGACACTTCCCATAAAATCGAGTCAGTATGCATTGGGAAATTTGTCTGGTTAACTCCTTATGGATGAATGTTAGTCACAGTCGTTCCGCCCCCGCCCCCAACTCTCGCCCCCAGCACCCTCCCCATCTCCTGACTTCCCGCCTCTCCAGGGCTGGTGACCTAATAGCATTTTTCTTCATGCATATTTTGGCGTCGCCCCATGGCCTGGCTGCCTTCGCCTGTCTGAGTCTTTTGAAATTCCTGCATGTTCGCCCCAGATTAAGCCGAGTGTGTCTCAGGATGTGTGTTCCGTTTTTGTTCTTTCCCCTTAACGCTCCCTGTGCAACGTGTCTGGGGGGAGGAGGACAGGACGCCGCGGGGAGGGAGGGGCAGAGGCGAGGAGCTGTCCCCCTTGCACGTTTCCAATCGCATTACGTGAACAAATAGCGGAGGGATGGCTGGGCCAGAACGGCTTGTGTAACTTTGCAAACGTGCCAGAAAGTTTAAAATCTCTCCTCCTTCCTTCACTCCAGACACTGCCGGCTCGCCGGGCGCCGCGCCGCTCCCCATCGCCTCCCAGAGCACTGGGAAAGAGGAGAGAGGAGGGTGCCACGTCCCAGCGGCCACCTCTACTGAAGCAGGGTCTGCAGCCCACCCTTGGTACCGCCTGGTGGGGACTCATATCCCCGCGCCTCTACCGCCTCCCCGGTTGAAGAGTTCTCCCATCCTCACGTGATTTAAGCCGCTTTTCTCTTAACTCTGAGCTACGTCCTCCCGGAGTGGGGGCAACTGGGAAAGGGAGCGATGCGCTTCGCCTGGACCGCGCTCCTGCTGGGGCCGCTGCAGCTCTGCACGCTGCTGCGCTGCGCCCCGCCAGCCGCCGGCCAGCAGCAGCCCCGGCGCGAGGCACCGGCTGCTCCCGGCGCCTGGAGCCAGAAGATTCAATGGGAGAACAACGGGCAGGTGTTTAGCCTGCTGAGCCAGGGCTCACAGTACCAGCCGCAGCGCCGACGGGACCCGAGCGCCACCGCCCCGGGCGCCGACAACGCTGCCGCCCCGCAGCCGCGCACGCCGATCCTGCTGCTCCGCAACAACCGCACGGCGGCGACTCGGGCACGGACCGCTGCCTCGTCGGGAGCCGCGGCCGGCCGCTCCAGGCCCGCCGCCCGCCACTGGTTCCAAGCTGGCTACTCGTCGTCCGGGGCCCGCGACTCCGGAGCCTCACGCGCGAATAACCGGACCGCGCCGGCAGAGCGCCCTGCGCTCAGTAACTTGAGGCCGCCTAGCCGCGTGGACGGCATGGTGGGCGACGACCCGTACAACCCTTACAAGTACTCGGACGACAACCCCTATTACAATTACTACGACACGTACGAAAGGCCCCGGCCTGGGAGCAGGTACCGGCCCGGCTACGGCACCGGCTACTTCCAGTATGGTAAGCGCCCCAAGTTACTGGAACCACCCGCGCACCCTTCCCCAATGTGGCTGGTGGCTCCCCGACGTGGCTGCCAGGGCGCGGCAGGCCCTAGTCCCCGCAGATGCAATTCCTCCCCCTGAGCCTGCAGAAGCAGCCCTGGAATCTAGTGCAAACCGCGGGCCTGGCCCCTCCTGCTTTCTTTCCACTTTGCTTTGCAGCCCGGGGCATCCCTCATTCTCCTGTTACCCGCAGCCCCACAGCATGATTGGGCCAAGGATGAGGAGCTGGGACACGGAGGGATCAGTAGCCAGGGTAGGGGGTGCAGGGTTGTCTCACTCCTATGCTCATCGCCTGCTGACGTTTAGGTCTTCCAGACCTGGTGCCAGATCCCTACTACATCCAGGCGTCCACGTACGTACAGAAGATGTCCATGTACAACCTGAGATGCGCTGCGGAGGAAAACTGCTTGGCCAGGTAAGAGCTGGGATAAGAGCTGCTGGGCTTTCCCGTCTTGATTCTGGGGGCTAATCAAGTGCCTGGTCCTGACCACTCTTGTTTCTATAAAGAGTTCGGAAGTAGGTCATGCTGAGCATGCTTACCTGGATGGAGAGTTAAAAATTTGAAGATTGTGTGGGTTCTGCCTTTCAAACTACTACACACAAAGCAGGGAGATGGAGCAAAACTCTTATCCTAGAGAGTGGTTGCAGATCTCACGTCTGTTTTCCAAGATCCTTCAACTTTGGAGCCAATAGCTTTGTATTAGACAATTTACTGTACAATAATGTGGGGGGAAATACTATAATCAAAGAGCTTAATACACCTTTAAAAGATTGGGGGGCTAATTTGCCAGTATGGGACCCCTAATTGGCAAAGGTTTTTTTCTTTTGTCTGAAGCCATAATTAACTTAGTTATTTGGGTATAACCTCTGCCAGAATAAGACCATGAGCAAGAACTTTGTTTTCCCATCAGTCCTAAAATAAAATCATAGCAATTTTGGGAATGGATTTCTCTAAGTTTGCTGCTGGGAAACCAGCAGAGGGAGCAAAAGGACGTGTTGATAGGTCTCAAAACATTTTAAGGTGTAAAATAAGGTCACCAATAGTATTTGAATGTATAGTCACACAAAACATATTAGAAGGAACAGAGTAATGCTTATTTGTAAGTTTTTTTCCACTTTGACCCTTTATAACTGTCAAGCTAAAGGAAAAGAAGAAATTGAAGCTTATTTTCATTCTTGAGCCTTGCATCACTTACACCATTGCACTCCCTATATTATCATAGTAATGCTGTTGTTTTGAAGATAGTGAAGTTACAAAATTATATATCTAATCTATGTGTACTCTTTTAGAGTTATTTCCCCACTGTACATCTTAGTTGTTCAAGAAATGTACTGCTAAATTCAAAGTTCTTAAGTAAATATGGATGATTTTTTCATAACTGGTGTGATTTCCACCTCAGTTTCACAAATTCATGATTAAACTCGATTATAAATACAAAGTTTACTTTTCACATATATATGTGATTTTATTAGTTTTTTACATTTAAACTGAGGATTTCCATAGTTGTCATGCATTCACCCATTCAACACGTTCACAGTGCTCTGACTACGTGTCAGTATTGTAGGATCTGGAGATTCAGCAATAAATAAAATAAGCAAAATGCCCTGGTCTCTTGGAACTGAAAAGCTAATCCTGGGAGTGGGGCAGTCACTGTTACATATTGAAAAGGTTTTGCTTATAGTTTTGTCTTTAGTCAACATTCTGAGAAAATAACAATGTTTCTTTTTTCAAAATGACAGCTCAGCATATAGGGCTGATGTCAGAGATTATGATCACAGGGTGCTGCTAAGATTTCCCCAAAGAGTGAAAAACCAAGGGACATCAGATTTCTTACCAAGCCGACCAAGATATTCCTGGGAGTGGCACAGTTGTCACCAGTAAGTAGAAGGACCTCCTGGATACTTCTGAATTGCTTTTTCATTTTTTCAAATGATTCTTATACAAAGGGAGAAAATTGCTGTTATTTACATTTAGAATTTTTCTCCATGTATTGTGGCATAACCAGTGGAGTCCATCTTTAAGATAGTATATCAATTACTAGATCCTGTTAGCTTTTAAATTAGAAACTATAAATCCAGCTTATTAAAACTGTTAATAGGAACCTGAGCAGGTGGTGGCACCATGGATAGAGCATCAACTGGGGATGCTGAGGATCCAGGCTCGAAACCCTGAAGTCACTGGCTTGAGCACGGACTCACCAGCTTGAGCGCAGGGTCATTGGCTCGAGCGTGGGATCATAGACATGACCCCATGTTTGCTGGCTTAAGCCCAAAGGTTGCTGGCTTGAAGCCCAAGGTTGCTTGCTTGAGCTCAAGGTTGCTGGCTTAAGCAAGGTGTCACTGGCTCAGCTGGAGTCACTGGTCAAGGCATATATGAGAAGCAATCAATGAACAACTAAAATACCACGACTAAGAGTTGATGCTTCTCATCTCCCTTCCTGTCTCTGTCTCTTGCTAAATACACACACATACACACACTCTCTCTCTCTCTCTCTCTCTCTGTTGATAGGATATAGCAATTGGCTTCACTAGAATTTTACTCCAATATCTTGCAAGTAAGATTTATTTAAAAAGTCCATTGCATCCAAGATCATCTATAGTTAGTTAGCATTTAACAGCATTTGATGAAGATCACAAATGGTTACCAAAAGTGTTCAGAAAACTTTCTCAAAGAAAGGCGTATACGCTCTATTCCATGGACTGAGAAGGATCTATCTCCAATAGCTTCTTAAAGACCTGTATCAATATAACTGTGCCTGTTCTGTACTGAATTTAAAGATCTGCACATTAGGTTATTCTATAATTTGCCTTGATAAATTGCCCAGGTATTTCTTGCCAGGAAATCCTGATGTGTGCCCTTAAACTTTCTGCAGTTTGAGCCATGTCCTCTTGTTCTTTCCTTTAATGTAACATGAACGGCTCAGCGCCTTCTCCTTAATGAAGGGATAACAACAGATATGAGCTCCTAATCTGCTGATAAAATAGAATTACTGTATTTTCAAATAAAAATTTATACCAGTTAAATAATAACGGTGGGTAAAACATGCCATTTTCCTCTTTAACACTGTAGTAATGACTTCAAATCTATGAGAACTCAATTTTTTAAAATCTCACAGAAACCTCCCAAGAGTCATGTGCTCTTCTTTTTTGGAATGAAACATAAGTTGTGGCAGCCAAAGAAAACATACTAGAGAACATGTGTCAGGTTCCACTTAAACACAGATAATTTATTGTCTATTTCTATGTAACATTTAAAGATAAAAACAAGGTATTATAGAAAAGCAAAATATTCAAAATTCTCAAATAAGTCCTCCTCACCACCCCAAATAGCAAAGTTTAAAGCTTACAATTTTGATAGATTTCTGACCCTGGTTGGGGTAGGGGGAATCTAGCATGAACCTTTAAGAAAATAGTTTTCTTCTAAAGCACTTTTAAAAACTGTCTCTTTATTTCGATTTTAATGTGCTAACAAATGTGAGAGGCAGCAGGGAAGTCAACTAAAACTGTCATTGCTTTTTCTCTGTATGTTACTGACCACGGTCTCTGTGTTGTTTCGGACATTAGACATTACCACAGCATGGATGAGTTCAGCCACTATGACCTGCTTGATGCCAGCACTCAGAGAAGAGTGGCCGAAGGCCACAAAGCAAGTTTCTGTCTTGAGGACACATCCTGTGACTATGGCTACCACAGGCGATTTGCATGTACTGCACACACACAGGTAGGTTGGCATGATCAAATCAGGGATCCACGGGCTTCAGAGAGAAAATAAAGGGGTCTTCTATTTTCTTTCCTCCTGCTTGTCTTTTATAAACTGTTTCATTTAGGGGGTCACCTAGTCCAGATGGAAAATAGTTGGGAAAAATGATGGCTTGATTATCTAAATTATTTTGAAAGTTCTTCATCATCACAGAAGGTCACCGCATACTCGTTATATCCCACAATCAAAAGCAGCACTCTACTCTCTGAAAAAATCTGAATGGTTTCCAATATCTGCACTCATTCTGTACACTTTAACAGGCTTGGTAAATAACTACAGAAAAGATACCTGTTTTCTCACCTGCAAAACCATTCCTCCCTCCACCTAGTAAGCTAAAAATAGGATACCCAGTGATTGTGGTTAGCAAAAGGAGAGAAAATAGGTTTCTTAAAAAGCACTTTTAAAAACTGTCTCTTTTAATCATGCAAATAAGAGCAGAAGGATACAATTTCTTTCTTCACGCATATATATATTTAAAGCTACAGTGTAATTGATGTCAGATGTTCTTTGGATGGATTTTTAGAAATCAGGCTGAACTAAGCAGTTTGTATGTCTTATAATGGGAAAATCTGTGTCAGTTAAAAGCTGTGCCAGTATTTCCATAAGAAACTCTAATTTGTAAAAGGACGTTTTAATTTTACTCTGGCCAAAATCTTGGCAAGGAGCAGTGAATGTATATAACTCAGGGCACAGAGGGATCAGCAGCTAGAACCTGGGGAAGCAAATTCCCTGGCTGCAGCAAGAAACTTTTTGGCAACTTAAATGTTACTGTTGCTTCTTTCTCTGAGCTTAGAACTTCATAGCAATTGGAGGCAGGATAGTGATGGTGGTGGTGGTGGTGGTGATGGGAAGGTGGGGGGGGGGCAGAGAGGGAAGTCCAATTCCATGTGCTCTGAGGCAGCACTTACTCTTTAAGCAAAAGATGCTGTACCTTTCCCACACATTACATATATGTGCATACAGAAATTCCCTTTTTCACTCAGTGATCTCCAAGTCCCATAGCACCTCCCTGGCAGAAACCTGGAGTTGATTCTCTTCGTTTAGAAAGAGGCACTCTGGACAGCTCACAGACGAAATACTTGAATCTAGGACTACAGATATTTATAGCACTTCTAGTCCCCCAATTATTGGGTAACCCCACTCTACTTTATATGGTACCTTTCCTGTTAATCGTCATCCATTTGTGTCCTATTTAACTATTATTCATCAGGTTTTGAATTACAAGTGATTTATGCTTTGTGTTTTTCACTTAGACTGGTGTTTCATTTAAAGGAAAAAATTTTTTTTTCACAAAACCCCAATGTTGACTTGGATGAACTAACTGTATTATAATGTTGATTAAATGTACCCAAATATAACTAGACACAACTTCCTTCTATTTATACTTTCATATAAGTTAGATAACAAATGTACGTATTAAATTTATAGCCGTGGCCAGTTTGCTCAGTGAATAGAGCGTTGGCCTGGTTTGCAGCTGTCCTGGGTTCAAACCATGGTCTGGACACACATGAGAAGTGACCATCTGCTTCTCTTCCCCTCCCTCTCTTCCTCCTCTCTCTTCCCCTCCTGCAGCCAGTGGCTCAACTGGTTCAAATGTTGGCCTCAGGCACTGAGAATAGCTTGGTTAATTTGAGCATCAGCCCCAGACAAGGGTTGCTGGGTAGATTCTGGCTGGGGTGTGTGCAGAAGTCTCTCAAACTCCCCTCCTCTTATTTAAAAATAAAAATTATAAAAAACTAGAAACTGTCACATTAACCTCATTCACTTAATGTAACAAATGGTTGTGTTTTACCAAAACCAAATAGCTAATTTAGGTCCTCATTGAGTGGCTGCACGGATAGAGCATTGTCCTAGCATACTGAGTCTGCAGGTTCAGTCCCTGGTCAGGGCACATAACAATGGGTGCACAACTAAATGGATAACATAAGTGGAACAAACTGATGTGTTCCTCTCTTCCTTCCTCTATCTCTCTCTCAAATCAATGGAAAAAGTTAAAAAAAAAATAGCTAGTTAGGCAGCCACTGGTAAGGGTCTACATTTAATCTTTTTTTTAATGTCTGACTTTGAATATATGAAATGCCTGTTTGCTTAATGGCCTTAAAAACTCCCATATTTGTTTGCTAGTTAAAAGAATCAAAGCTCATATTAACTTCTGACAGCTGAGTTACCCTAGAGTGCCCACTTCAGCATTCTTTAAAGCTCTTTTGTTCACTTGAAAGTCAGATAAACATTGTAGCATTATTTAAATTTGTATTAAAGAGGTATTTAATCTGATGAATCCTTATAATGCCATGAATTTAGTAGTAGCAGTTGCAACAATAGTAACCACTAAGACTTCTTAAGTATTTATTATGTGCCAGAATCAGAATTATGTGCTAGAACCAGAAAACAAAAATGATTCATGATATATTTACTCCTTAACGTACTGGTTGGTGTGAACTAAGGTGGGTATATGGTAATCATTACTATGGCACAGGGACTTTTGAGTGTGGCCTGTCCGTGCTATATTGTGCGCAGCACGACAGCACAATTCTCCCTTTCTTCCCGAATCAGGTGATAGCCCAATCAGCATTGGCAGGACATGCTTAGATGATTTTGCCATCTCTTTGGTGACCAAGGTGATCTTTAGCACCAAAGCAATTTGGGTGCTGCAATTAAATGACAGTATTGAGTTAAAATGATCTTAGCATATGCTTTATAATTTACTTTAGATTGCCATTAGAATGAAAATGCAATAGTAAAACTTCTCATGAAGAACTAATGGAATCATGAATGTACCTACGAACTTCAATTTGAACAAACTGCTCCAGACTAGAACTTTCTGGAGGGCCAGGACTCTGTCTCCTTGGTATTCTTCTGCTCTCGGCCCATAGAAGTCACTCATTTATTGAAATGAATACCTTAGCAAGTGGAGTGAGGTGGGATCATACGTTGAGACAGTCATCCCTTTAATTCAATAAATCTGTCAGTGACCATGAGAGAGAGTACAGTGTGGCGGTTAAGATCAGAGAATCTGGATCTGATTGCCTAAACTCAAACCCTACTCAACCACTTACAAGCTGCATTTCCTACCATGCCTTGTGACCTCACTGTGCCCAATTCCTTATTTGTAAAATGAGAATAACAGCACCTACCTCATTTAGTTCTAGGAACCCAATTTATATATGTAACATGTTTAAAATTGTTTCTGACATGTAATAAAGTTAGTGTAGGCTATTCAAAAATGTATAAACCCTACCCTTAGAAAGCTTATGACCTAGATATGTTTTTATATAGTATAATTATAATTCAGAGCAGAAAAGGATAAATATTATAAAATCTATACACACAAAAAGTATCATGGGCAGAGTATCAGAAGGTAATTTCCAAAAGGGGAAACTGGAGAAGGTTGTACTGAGAAGAGGACATTTGAGCCAACCTGGTTATTATGTGGCCTTTATTCATAAATGGGTGATAGTCTCAAATTCTGGTGAAGGCCCATGTTGTCACTTAAGATTGTATTTATTTCTGGTGATTATGACACTTTTCAGAAGCTAGATATACTACTACTTATATTAGTCCTGTATTTTTTTTAGCTGGAGGTGCTATAAGGCTGAGTAATGTATACTTCTCAAGGGAGATGCAATATAAGTATAGTTTTATGTCAAACTCTTGTAAGTACTAACTTAAAATTTAATTTGCAAATAATAAGCATATTCTTTAGCATATTCTAACCATATATCATCTTTTAAAATTTTTAATTCTATTTGTTTTAGGGGTTGAGTCCTGGCTGTTATGATACTTATAATGCAGATATAGATTGCCAATGGATTGATATTACAGACGTAGCACCTGGAAACTACATTCTGAAGGTAGAGACCTTTGAAAATACGCACTTGTAATTTATTTCAATTGTAATTCAATAGATCTCTTCCTCTGGATTTAAATGTTAAATAATCATGGCCTGAAACCAAATTATATGTCTCCTAGAACTATTTTAAAAGATATATGAAAATTCTTCTTATTTTAAAGAACTCAAGGGAAAAAATTATAGCCTCTCCCTAAATCTTCTCCAGAGGTTTAACCACTTGTCTGACTTAACCCTCTCTGCTTCAGTGAGTTGAAGCATGCTAGCCCTGTGAAAATAGGAAGAAATTAACCAGTAAACACTGCTGATGGATCTGAAATATGGATGATGTTTGTGTTGCCTAGGTCAGTGTGAACCCCAGCTACCTGGTGCCTGAGTCAGACTATTCCAACAATGTCGTGCGCTGTGACATTCGCTACACAGGACATCATGCCTATGCCTCGGGCTGCACAATTTCACCGTGAGTCTTATCTGCCCAAGTGATACTCTTTCACAAAGCATTTTAGTTCATCAGCAGGCATTATACAGGAAGTGTCTGTTTCTACTACTACTATAGCCTCCTTGTAAACAAAGGTAGAAAGTGTTAGTCATCCTGGCCACTTGACTCAGTGGTAGAGTGTCCACCCAGCATGTGGAAGTCCCGGGTTTGATTCCTGATCAGGGCACACAGGAGAAGTGATCATCTGCTTCTCCACCCTTTCCCCTTCTTTCTCTCTTCCTCTTTCCTCTCTCTCTCTCTTCCCCTCCTGCAATCAGCCATGACTTGGTTTGAGCAAGTTGGCCCCAGGCACTGAGGATGGCTCCATGGCCTCGCCTCAGGCACTAAAATAGCCTGTTGTTGAGCAACAGAGCAGTGGCTCCAGATGGGCAGAACATTGCCCTTAGGGGGCTTGCCAGGTGGATCCCGATTCAGGTGAATATGGGAGTCTGTCTTTGCCTTCCCACCTCTCACTTAATAGGAAAAAAGAAAAAAAAAAAGAAAAGAACAGAAAACGGTAGCCTGGCCCTATCTGGGTAGCTAAGCTAGTTGGAGCATTGTCCTGATTCACCAAGGTAGCGGGTTCAATCCCCGGTCAAGGCAAATACAAGAACAAACCAAGGAATGTATAAATAAGTGGAACAACAAATCAATATTTCTCTATCCCCCACTCCCTTCCTTCCTCCCTCTATTTCTAAAAAAACCAATCACTAAATAAAAAATTTAAGAAGAAAATGGTAGGGTTTACACTATCACATAGTTGAAACAAGTTTTTCTTTCTTTTTTTTTTTTTTGGTAATGCTAGAGAAAGGGAAATGTACTCAGGTTTGTAGTATCCTGAAGCTTAATTCTGAAGACATACACACAGAACATATTGTTTACCCAGAAAGCCTGTGTGGAGGCCGAATATGTAAAATATGCATATTTTACAGCTCATTGTGGGTGAGCTGTGGGAGCCCTAATGGTCGGGCTTCCTGCTCCTGCCGGAGAGTCCGTGGAGGAGCTCTGGAGAAATTCCTAGAGTTCTTCAAAGTACAGTCTGAAAAGTCACTGCCTTAAAGAATGCAACTGGAGACCAGACTGCCTGTTCTATAGAATCGAGAGTTGACATATTTGAGTTCTAGAACAAGTCCTAGGGAAATATCTATTTTGTAAAAGGAGGGTTGTGAGGAGGTGCCTTCATAATTCTCTTAGTCCTAAAATGAATGAAATCTTACATAGAATCTCAGCACATTTATTGTAACAGGGGTGGTGTGTTGACAAAAGTGCTTAGAGAAAATGGGGTAGGTTTCCTGCTTGTCTGTCTGTCCCACCCAGATCCCTTAAGTACTGCTGGCTCTACTGTTGCTGGGTTCTAGATTCTCACTACAGATGCCACCTGTGAGTGACAGGTTCCAAAAAATGAGAACACCGTTAGAGTGACACTGAACACACACCAGCTCCGCTTTGACATCCGAGAGGCACCGGAGCCTCTGTGTTGTACAGAAAGGTCTCACAGATACACTGGACACTCACAGTTAATGGGCATTTCTCCGTTACACAAACCAGAACAGTGTCTTGCGCACACGAACCTGTGATTTGTCGTTTTCCCCAAGAGCACCTGAACCTGGTTGTGCGGGTTCTCACACCTGGGCTTCTGGCGTAGGGGGACACAGGGGCTCCATTCCCAGAGCCACCTACTGTGGCTTGGGCTGCACTCACCTTGCAGGTGTGCCTTTTCCTCATCCCCTTAGCGGAGCAGAGCCTGTGCTTTACAGGGGTCATCATGACTACCATGACTACATACAAACGAAGCATGTAATAGCAAGGGGACCGCACTGAAAAAAAGAGATAAAGATATTCTTCTGAATATGTCCGTAATACAGAAAACCTAGATAGTTTTTTGTCCTATATTACATAGAGTTGATTATAGTATAACGCAACCCCTCAAAATATCAATGTAATTTAAGGTAAATAAAAAAATAAATGGATTAATTTCTCTTAATTTTCATCATTCCTTAGTTTATTCACAGTCTCTATTTATTCACTGGTATGCTCACATTGCACTATGTATTTATTAAGCTCCTACATTAGATATCAGGAAGCAATGCAAACACAAGACTCCTGATTCTGTAGTGCTCCCTTATAACCTTATTACAATAACTCCAACTCATTACTTGTCCCTTCCTTTGTTTAATG